>NC_057390.1:2466824-2752934 GCF_019320065.1 Cervus canadensis
CCATTGTTGCTCTGGAGGCTCCGTGGCAGCCCAAACCTGGGAACATTTTCATGGATTGAAGTTTTTATAGCTTCCTTAGCCTGTTCACTACAGCAGGGGAAGGCAATCCATCCAGTGAAAGTGTCTGCCCAGACCTGTAAGCAGGAAAATCCGTTTGCTTTTGGCATATGAGTAAAAGGAACCACAGCCTCATTTATTATTTGTAAATCTTGAACTAGTCTCCATTTATCGTTTGACTTTTTCACACCCAAAATAAGAGTGTTGCATGGACTATTACAGGGAATTAATAGCCCCTGCTCCCTTAAATTCTCAATGATGTGTTTTAACCCTTCCTTACAGGCTTTAGTGGGTATTGCTTTTGATGTGGAAATGAGTGACAGTCTTTGAGCTTGATAATGACAGGAACAGCATTTTGTTTTCGACCACTGTTTTTCCATCAGCCCACACTTTAGATTTACATTTTGTTCAGTTAATGGGAGAGAAAGAGCAAGCTCCATATTCATGAAAACAGAGACCTGGACCTTGCTCAGTATATCCCTTCCCAGAAGGGGTGAGGGAGACTCTGGCACGATCAGAAACTCATGAGAAAACAGCCCAGGGTCCCAGTTGCAGCTTAAGGGATGACTGAAATAATAGTGTTGGCTGGTCCTGACAGTCCCATTACTGCAGTGGATTGGGAGGAAAGTGGGCCAGGGGCTCCAGTGAGCACAGACAAAGCTGCCCCAGCATCCAAAAGGAAATCTACTGATTGGCCCCCCACAGTTATTAATACCCTGGGTTCCTGGGTGTTATTAAGACAGGAGTTTGTGTGGGGACTCCCAGGCACCGTCAGTCCTGATGGTCCTGAGACCCCGACCTCGGGGGCCTATACCTCTGAGGGCAGTCTCTCCTCCAGTGTGGTCCTTTACAGACCGGACAGGGAGCAGGGGGTGGCTTAGACATCAGAGAGCAGCTTTGTTTGAGGAGCCCCTCCTTTCCACAGTACTAGCTAGCCTGACCCTTTTCACCTGGGTTCCTCTGGGCAATTTTCTCTTCAGGCTGATTCATAACAGTTCTCACAGACATCACTAGAGCCTGGGCCTTTTCTTTGGTTCTTTTCTGTTGTCGTTTTTCCTCCTCAGATTCTCTACTGTAATATACTGTCTGAGCCAGCTTGTTGCAACAGTTTTTCTAAAGACTGATTTGATCCAAACACCCATGTTTGTAACTTATGATGGATATCTAGAGCTGACTGAGTGAGAAATTTATCTTTTTAAGATTGTCTCTCCCTCTGCCTTCTCAGGAAAAATATTAGTGAACTTTCTAAGGCCTTCCCAAAGTCTCTCTAGGAATCTGCTGGGAGCTTCTTTCTCTCCTTGTTCTATGTCAGCCAACTTAGCATAATTTAGAGGCTTAGTTCGAGCTCTCTTAAGCCCTTCAATAAGGCAATTGATGAAGTGGGTCTGCTCCCATATCCCTTTCTCTTTGTGCTCATCCCAATCTGGCTCTGCTATGGGAACCGCTTGGCTCCCCATAGGGAGGAGAGCTATTTCATGTTCCTGCTTTCCCCTTGCCTCACCTTCAAGCCATTCATCTCCAAAAGCAGTACCTTCCCCCAAAACTCAATCTCTCGAGTTAGGAGTTAGCATCTGTCCCAAGACATACCTTACATCTCTCCAAGTAAGCTCATAAAGTAAAGTTAGTCCCGTAAAGGCTTCTATGTACTTTTCTGGATCCTCTAGATGGTCTCCCAGATCTCTTTTTATCTGTTGTACCTCTGGGTAAGAAAAGGGCTTATGGAATTTTGTGGATTGGTTATTTTTCCCAGTGGGGCCTCCTGAAGAGACAGGAAGTTGTGTGGCTGTTGCTCAGACCCTCTAGCTACCCTTCACATACATTGCCAGGGATGGATTAGAGAAACCTGCTTTTTCTCATCCTTACCCTCTTTCTTGTCCTCCGTCTCATCCTGTTTTGGTTGTCTGCGCCTCCTCTACTTTGACTGAGTTGCTATGGAAACCAAAGTAGTCTGAGACTGCATTGGAACTGGGGTTGTTTGAACTTCTATTGAGCCTGAGGTAACACTTCCTGGAGGGATTCCTTGACCCTCCGTCTGCCCAGGTGTGAGCCCCAAATACAGAGGCAGAGGCAGAGTAAGAGGACAGGAGGGAGCTGAAGGCTTTACACCCAAATCTGTACCCTTAGGACATAAGTCTGGCATATCTCGCAGAGAGAAAAACAGTAACACATACGGCACTTCTACCCATTTCCCTTGTCTTCTACAGAACGGTCTAGCTGTAAAACAGTATCGTCATTAAGAGACCCTTCAACCGGCCATTGCCTGCCACCCTCCAATGGATACTGTGGCCATGCGGATTTGCAAAAGAAAGTCAGGCGTGTGACTTCTTTAAAGGGGGTCAAACTTATCCCAGTTTTTCAGGACACAATCCAAGGGTGTGAGTCTGGAACTTTGAGTAGCTCCCATCTGTAAGAGAGAAAAAAGTGGCGACCAGCACCTTTGCTTCCTTCCATCAGAGGTGTCCCTCCCTGCTCTAGATGGGGGTATAGACAGACTTTCCACCGAAGCTTCCCTTCCCTGGCCGGACTTAGTCTGTCCCTTGTAGACGCAGGTGCCTTCCTCGTCCCTCCCGACTCTACCACCGAGGCGGGGTGGAGATGCACCAGGGGTAGGCCTGAAGGCATCCCGAATTGATTTCTAGTGCCATACCACCATGACCTTTGTTTAATTTTCCACAATAGTTTCCTGGAATGTTTCCCAAGGTAGCACTACTAGGGGAAGCATCCGTCTTCTATGCGCCCGTTCACGTTCCTGGGTACAGTCCTGACGGCACTAGAAGTGAGTAGTTGCCACATCAGTAAGCCACTGGAGAGCATTATCTAGTCCTCTAAGAGCCAGTACTACCGAAGGAAGATGCCCGCTGTACTTCCAAGCTGGGATTCCTGACTTATGTCCTTAGAGACCTCATGATGGCTAGCAGCACTTCCATCCATGTAGTTTGGAGGAACAGCTATGACAAGGACTCACTTTTAGGACTCTGGCCCCCGAGGCAGTCAGCCGAGAGAGACACTGCTGAAGCTAGAGTTCTGCCTAGTTCCCGAACATGTTGCTGGCAAGTCTGAGTTCCCCGTGACTACTAAGCTTGGGATCTAAGTGAAAGTCCATAGTAATGGCATGAATCACAAGTCCATTGAAAGTCTATGACCCGACAGATTAGTTTAGTAGTTCTAATTGCCCATGCAATTACGAAAGTGTCAAAAGGAGCAGGAAAAGGTGACCGAGAAAGGAAAGTTCAGTTCACACGCTTTGCCCATCTCTGGTCACTCCGCTAGCAGGGACCTTGGGTGTCTCTTGGCATTGGGAGGTTGTTATAAACACCCAACAAGGCTCCCCTTTTGGGGGCTGTCTTCAGTCATTACGAGGCACCGCAAAACTGCAGAGCAGGGCTCATCACTTGCTTCATGCAGGGCATGTCATTCACTCACACAAGCACACCAAAGAGTAAAGTAAAGCAGAAAATGTGTATACTGAGAAAGCAGAGAGGCTAGAGCTCTGAGTGTTCTTACCTTGTCCTGAAGATCCCGGACAAGCCCCAAAGATGATAGCCTATGGTGAATGATGCTGGATTTGTGATCTCCGAAGAAGATTTAGCTTTGGGACCAGAGGCCAGACTTGATCACTCAAGAGCTTTTGTGTAGCAGAGTTTTATTAAAATAAGAAAAGGGACAAAGAAAGCTTCTGACCTAGACATCAGAATGGGGACAGAGAGTGCCCCGCTGCTAGTCTTTCAGTTCAGTTCAGTTCAGTCACTCAGTCGTGTCTGACTCTTTGTGACCCCATGAATCGCAACACGCCAGGCCTCCCTGTCCATCACCAACTCCCGGAGTTTACCCAAACTCATGTCCATCGAGTCGGTGATGCCATCCAGCCATCTCATCCTCTGTCGTCCCCTTCTCCTCCTGCCCCCAATCCCTTCCAGCATCAGGGTCTTTACAAATGAGTCAGCTCTTCGCATGAGGTGGCCAAAGTATTGGAGTTTCAGCTTCAGCATCAGTCCGTCCAATGAACACCCAGGACTGATCTCCTTTAGGATGGACTGGTTGGATCTCTTTGCAGTCCTCGCTAGTCTTTAGCAAGGGAATTATTTTTTAATTAGTTGTTACAATAAATCAAAGGAATGTTTCAAATTTGTAAGAATTTTACCAGACCCACTGCCACAATATACATTTTAAAATATCAGAATTAGTCAGAAGGTTTTCAGGAAAGAGAAACTGTCCTCAAGCAGGATACACTGTTGTTATACAATCCTTAGTACAGAGTTTTAACTGAATTGTTTGTTGTGTAATCATCAGCTCCAGCCTTAAAGGAAAAAACATTTTATGTGACTAAGACTAAGGAATGTAGAGGAAAAAAAGACAATTGTCCTTTCTTCCTCCTTGAGAATTCCAGACCCCTGTCTCCTCCTCAGGGAACCCGGACTTCTTATCAACCTGCCTAGGAATCGACTCCCTCATACATGGACAAGAGGGGAGAAATAATGAAATGTACAAATGTATTTTCCATGATTGGTGTTGATTTCAAGACTTTGCAGACAATAGTTTTCTTCTATGGGTTTCTAAAAATATAGCAACCTCCTCACTGACGTGTTCTCAATCTTCCTCTGCATTTTAGAAACTAAAAAGTTTCCGACATTTGTTGTTGCCATCGTTTAGTTGCTCAGTCGTGTCTGACTCTTTGCGACCCCATGGACTGTAGCCCACCAGGTTCCTCTGTCCATGAGATTTTCCAGGCAGGAATACTGGAGTGGGTTGCCATTTCCTTCTCCACAATGAGGCTGTTTGATCTTAAACTTCCAGCATCCAGGGATGGGCCCAGGGGGAATGTGTCTTCTTGTCCCTGCAGAGAGGCTAGCAGAGGCAGCCCTCTGAGGCTTAGGTCCATGGTCTAGTTACAGGTGATTGACATGGCATGCCTGTCTAATGTCAAACTGTTGCAGGAAGGGGGACCCCTTCCAGGGCCCGAAACTGGGCTCTTGTCTAACACTTGGAAATGAATTGTCTGAGGAGACACATGTGCTGACAAAGCAAGAGATTTTATTGGGAAAGGGCACCCGGGTGGAGAGCAGGAGGGTAAGAGAACCCAGGAGAACAGCTCTGTCACGTGGCTGGCAGTCTCGGGTTTTATGGTGATGGGATTAGTTTCCAGGTCGTCTTTAGCCAATCATCTGACTCAGAGTCCTTCCTGGTGGTGCACGCCTTGTTCAGCCAAGATGGATGCCAGAGAGAAGGATTCTGGGAGGTGGTCGGACGGGTGGTGTCTCCTTTCGACCTTTCCCGAATTTTTCTGGTTGGTGGTGGCTTATTAGTTCCATGTCCCTTACCAGGACCTCCTGTCGTAAAACAACTCATGCAAATGGTTACTATGGTGCCTGGCCAGGGTGGGCGGTTTCAGTCAGTGTGCTTCCCCTAACAAAACTATCTTTGAATTCCTGCAATAAATGCAATTTGATACGTGTTTTTTTTTTTTTTTTTTGATACGTGTTTTTAGTCTGCTTAGGTTGCCATAACAAAATACCACAGATTGGATGGCTTAAAAGACAGGAATTTATTTTCTTAGAGTTCTGGGGGCTAGAAGTCAGATCAGAGGGTCACGGTCAGTCTCTCATGTGGACCTGACTTGCAGACTCCAGCACTTACCAGAATCTCACTGTGAGAGTGAGACAGAGAGAAAGAATTCCTTCTTTTCCAAAAAGGCCACACTTCTGTTGGCTTAGGACGCCATCCTTAATATTAGATAGTTAGAATAGGGAAAGAGTCCAAAATGGCGGTGGCTAAAAGACAGGAAGGGAAAAGCCCGCGAAAATAGAACAGAGGAAGGTCAGAGGAAGGTCTGAGGACTGGAGTGAGGACTTCAGGTAGAACAGCGCTCCTGCCCAAGCTCAATTTGCATAGGGCAGGCCCAGGAGGAGAAAAAAACCATATAAAAAGAGGAGCCAAAGGGCTCCTTCTGTCTCTCTACCGCACAATGGGGTGCTCATTGAAGGAGTCTTTTGGGCCTAGAAAAGAGAACAACAGTCTCAAAGGCCCCTTGCTGAATCATCTAACTTCGGAGAAAACAAAGCATAACTTTAGTTCCATCCTGATGCTCCAGGCCAGCTGCATCTATCTGGAACTTATCACCCCCTGTCCGGAAACCTACCACCCCCTACACCCGCCCAGAAGACTTATCACCCCCTGCCCAACTACAAGTGTCATCTCAACAAAAGAATACTCAAAATATCCCACTTGATTGACGTTTCCCTTATCGCTTCCACAAACCCCCCTATAAGTATGAAGCCTCCCTGATCCCTTTCGGCGCTCAGCCTGGTCATTAGGCCGACTATCGCCCCTCCTTGCCTGAATAAAGGTAACCTACTTCTGTTGAGGTCGTCTTTCCTTTTCTGCCTCTCCGGAACTGTACCTTACACTCATCTCTTCGCGTTTTTGGATCGATGTGCCCTCATGCCTCGAAGATGGATTTTCCTGCTATCTTCTAAATAAAATAGGGTTGTAACACTGAGCTGTAACACTGATTTGTCTAAGAGCTATAACGCGGTCTGTTTGAGACTTGAGAGCTGTAACATGGTCTGTTTGAGACCTGAGAGCTATAACACAGTCCGTTTGAGACCTGAGAGATATAACACGGTCTGTTTGAGACCTGAGAGCTATAAGACTGTCTGTCCAAGACCCGAGAGCTGTGACCAGCCGAGGGGGCTTTAATGTCAGTCACTCCAAATCTTTGTGAAAGGTCGGGCATGTTGAGGCATGCCCCGGAAAAGTGCCGCAGGCAAGTTCCGGAGGCTGGCTAAACTTCCAGGGGCCGGCCCCCTGCAGCCTGGTCCAATCAGGTGCCAATACGGAGCCCTTGGACACCAACCGCTGCTGTAGCCCACGCTTTCTTCCTTATATGGGAAGACCTGGCTTGGACGCCGGGCCCTGACTATAAGACCCCTCCCCACCCCTCATACCTCGCAGACTCCCTTCGTCTCCTCACTCACCCGCCCCCCTGGGAGTTCTGCCCGAGGGCGACGCTTAATAAAGGCCTTTACCACCGGTCCTTAGAGGCGGCTTTTTTCCTCCCGTGGCGTTTTTCCTAACACTTTGTTGTGAGACGAACTGAGGAGCATACACTCACCTGACATTTAACAACCTCACTTAACCTTACTTACCTCCTGAAGGATCCCATCTCCAGATACAGTCACGTGAGCAGTGAGGGCTTCAACATATGAACTCGAGGGAGATACAGTCCAGTCCAGAACTCTAAACTGAGAAGTTGTGAGGGTGAACTGTTTCAGAATTTGAACTTTTTATTTTTTTAGAATTCTCTGGTGGTCCAGTTAAGACTCCCATGCTTCCACTGCTGGGGTGAAAGTTTGCTGTTACGAACCGTGAACACACGGCTATTCGTGGCCTCCAGAAGAGATGTATTCCATCTGGGGCCAGAGATGAGGCTTGATCACTCAGAGCTTTTATGTAGCAAAGTTTTATTAAAGTATAAAAAGAGAGAAAGCTTCTGACATAGACATCAGAAGGGGACATAGAGAGTGCCGCCTTGCTAGTTTTTAGCAAGGCGCTATATGCCTGTTATCAAGTTGCTAAGCAGATAAAAAACTGCCTCAAAACTGAGAGAGCTGCACCAGGCCCTCGCCCACAATATACATTTTGAGATAGCATTACAAGGTGAGTCATCCATGGCAATAAAACAATTGACATGAATCTTGAAGAAAGGCAAATTTCCAAGCAAATAGGCAGCTCATTAACATGGTTTAAGAGAACATTTCCATGAATAAGAAGTACTGGTTTGTTTTGAGCCACCATCCGTCCAAGGTTTGAATCTTAGGCGGAAATGATCTGAAGAAAGGCAGATTCCAAGGCAAATACATAGTTTCATTAACATAGTTTAAGAAAAACATTTCCATAAGAAAAACGCATTGGTTAGCTCAAGGTTTGAGAGAAGTTAAGTTCCAGCGGAATCAGGTGTCGCCATGACAACACAGGATTAGAAGAGAAAAGAAAAAAAAAAGAGTCTGCCACTTGCAGCTTATTTCCTCCTGCTGCTGGGGGACCTCTGGTCTCTACCAAGGCTATTAACCCTCGCAGGGGCATGGGTTCGATCCATTCAGGGAAATTCCACAGGCTGCACAGTGCAACCAGAATTTCAATGTTTTCGGATCTCAGAAAGAAAAAATAATGGATATACCACATACTCTGTTAACACGCAAATCTAGAGAAGATCGCTGTAATTAAACTGTTATAACCACGCTTTCTGGGAAACAAACTCACTCCGAAGGACAATGCAGATAGTGGAGTGCAGTTTATTACACCGGCGGGCCCAAGGCAGAGTCTCCTCTTAGCCAAGGACCCTGACCAGCATTTGTGAAAATCTTTTATACCCCATGTGTACATGTCCAAACCCACCACCCCAAATCCCTTGAGGTTTACAAAGGAAGGGTAAATACAATCACAATAACCCCATCATTCACGTGTTATGTGTTTAAACAGTTAATAATCAATAAGCCCCTGGTTACATTCCAACCGATAAGCCTGTGGTTACATTCCGATAGATGCTGTCTGGAGGCAGGGGTGATTAGTGTCTGTTTTCTCTTAGGCGATGAGTAACCTGGATGTGATCTTCAAGGTTCCCCTGTCCGGAGGGGGACTTATCCTTCCATTGTCGTTCCCACAAGCACTAAGCAGAGTTCAGATTCCACTGGAGAGGCGGCCGAGCACGATCAGCATGGACAGGCCTGAGATGGAGTCCAGACCCTATGAATTCCTTCTTCAAAACATCATAAGATTTCTGCCTTTTGAAAATTTTGAAAATTTAATTTAATTTTGAAAATTAACCTAAGTGGGAAAAATAAGGCATGTAATTGGCCTCTCTTCACTTCAAGTTCTGCCTCCAAATGACTTATGGGAGATATTGCAGTTTCAGAGCTTTTAGATTTCAGAAACTTGAATAACAGGTTATGGACCTGTGTTGTATTTAGGACTTTTTATCTGTGTTCACAAGTGAGATCAGTTCAGTTCAGTCGCTCAGTCGTGTCTGACTCTTTGCAACCCCATGAATCGCAGCACGCCAGGCCTCCCTGTCCATCACCAACTCCCGGAGTTTACTCAAACTCATGTCCATCGAGTCGGTGATGCCATCCACCATCTCATCCTCTGTCGTCCCCTTCTCCTCCTGCCCCCAATCCCTCCCAGCATCAGGGTCTTTTCCAATGAGTCAACTCTTCGCATGAGGTGGCCAAAGTATTGGAGTTTCAGCTTCAGTATCAGTCCTTCCAATGAACACCCAGACTGATCTCCTTCAGGATGGACTGGTTGGATCTCCTTGCAGTCCAAGGGACTCTCAAGAATCTTTCCAACACCACAGTTCAAAAGCATCAATTTTTTGGCACTCAGCTTTCTTCACAGTCCAACTCTCACATCCATACATGACCACTGGAAAAACCATAGCCTTGACTAGACGGACCTTTGTTGCAAAGTTATGTCTCTGCTTTTTAGTATGCTATCTAGGTTGGTCATAACTTTCCTTCCAAGGAGTAAGTGTCTTTTAATTTCATGGCAGCAATCACCATCCGCAGTGATTTTGGAGCCCAAAAAAATAAAGTCTGACACTGTTACCACTGTCTCCCCATCTATTTCCCATGAGGTGATGGGACCAGATGCCATGATCTTAGTTTTCTGAATGTTGAACTTTAAGCCAATTTTTTCACTCTCCTCTTTCACTTTCATCAAGAGGCTTTTTAGTTCCTCTTCACTCTCTGCCTTCAGGGTGGTGTCATCTGCATATCTGAGATTATTGATATTTCTCCCAGCAATCTTGATTCCAGCTTGTGCTTCTTCCAGCCCAGCATTTCTCATGATGTATTCTGCATTTAAGTTAAATAAGCAGGGTGACAATATACAGCCTTGACGTACTCCTTTTCCTATTTGGAACCAGTCTGTTGTTTCATGTCCAGTTCTAACTGTTGCTTCCTGACCTGCATACAGGTTTCTCAAGAGGCAGGTCAGGTGGTCTGGTATTCCCATCTCTTTCAGAATTTTCCACAGTTTATTGTGATCCACACAGTCGAAGGCTTTGGCATAGTCAATAAAGCAGAAAAGGATGATTTTCTGGAACTCTCGCTTTTTCAGTGATCCAGCAGATATTGGCAATTTGATCTCTGGTTCCTCTGTCTTTTCTAAAGTGAGATAGGCTTAAGATTTTCTATTCTCGTTTTCTATCCTCATCTGCTTTTAGAATCTAGCTAATGATAATCTCAGTGGTAAAGAATCAGCCTGCCAATGCAGGAGACTCAGGTTCGATCTGTAGGCTGGGAAGATCCCTTGGAGAAGGTAATGGCAACCACTCCAGTATTCTTGCCTGGAAAATCCCATGTACAAAAGAGCCTGGAGGGCTGCAGTTCATGGGGTCGCAAAGAATTGGACAAGGCAAGGTTGTTAGGGGAAGCACACTGATTGAAACCGCCCACCCTGGCCAGGCACCATAGTAACCATTTTCATGAGTTGTTTTACGACAGGAGATCCTGATAAGGAATACGGAGCTAATAAGCCACCACCAACTGGAAGAGTTCGAGAAAGGTCAAAAGGAGATACCGCGTGTCCGTCCACTTCCCAGAATCCTTCTCACTAGCATCCGTCTTGGCTGAGCAATGCGTGCGCCACCAGGAAAGACTCTGAATTAGAATGATTGGCCAAAGACCACCCGGAAACCAATCCCATCACCATAAAACCCAAGACTGCAAGCCACGCGGCAGAGCAGCTCTCCTGGGTCCCCTTACCCCCTGCTCTCCACCCGGGTGCCCTTTCCCAGTAAAATCTCTTGCTTTGTCAGCATGTGTCTCCTTGGACAACTCATTTCCGAGTGTCAGGCAAGAGCCCAGTTTCAGGCCCTGCAAGGGGTCCCCCTTCCTGCAACAAATGGCGACTCTGGTGGGGACTCTTCTTCGCTGAGACTGACATCCTGACCACTCGGGGTACTCAGGGGCCAGCTTGCCTGCCAATGGACCTGACCCAGCGGCCGCAACTGGGACCCTTTTGTCCCTGGTCTCCTCCTGACGCGAACAACTGGCCAGAGTGCCCCAACCGGTAAGGAACAAGAGACTTTATTGACCTCTCTCCCCTCCCCTCTCTCCTCTCCTTAGCCCTTCCTATCCTTCTCCTTTTTCTAGTCCCCTGGTACTGGACGCACGAATCTGGTCGAAGGGCCTCAGCTTGAGCTGAGGATTGGAGACTGATCACCTCCTCTTGGCACGGAACTCGAATTCTGGTTCTGTTCTGGTCTGGTTTCTGGTAGGGCCAAGTTCCAGTCCTCCCTTCTCTGGAAGCCCAGGGAAAAGTCCCATAACGCCTGGGTGTCTGCAGGTGGCAGGAGACGTCTGTAAGGCCACCCCTTTTGCCCCCCTTTCCCACCTCCTCCTCCTTCTTTCAACCTGGCTTCCTTTCCTCCTTTTGAAATCTTTGAAGACATCTGAAGTTCTGTGTCTCTATAGAAGGCTTTCTGAGAGACTGTATTCTTGTATTTAAGGGAGTGTCTGATGAGGACTGCCAGGTTTATATGTGTGTTTTAACTCTGTTCTGTGTTGTGATTTTTCATGGCCATTTTACTTTGTCTGGCCACCATTTGGTTTAGACCTGTCACCATTTTGTTAGAAGTTGATTTTCTTTCCCTGTGCCTTGAGGCCAGGGCTCTCAGGAACACTTATCTAGACCATCTCTAACTCCTGAGACTGAGGGGAAAAGGGGGAAAGTCTTTAAAATTTTTATTTATTTCAACCTTTTTTAATAAACTAGTAAATTTTATATTGTAATATCTAATTCATGACCAAACTTAGAAAATGAAGCTAGATCTTGCACTGTGTCTGTCTAAATATATCTTGGTATGTCTTTGTCTCTGGGTAATATTTTTTAGGTTAATTTGTAAATGAGCTCTATTTAATTGGCTTAAAGAAAGATAAGCACTTACAAATCAAATAATTCTAAATTAAACAATAAATTCCAGGTTCACGTGAACTGGGAAATATTCAGTATTAAATACCTGATATTAATGTTTGTTGACCTAATATAGACATGTCTTAGAGTAATTAACATCAAGTAAAATATTTTCATTGTACCTAGGTTTAATATAAGTTAAATATTATATCTGTTACAAGTTTGTCAACAAGAAAATTACTTCGAGTGAAGAAACTTCTAAAAAATGTAAATGAGATATAAGTTTGTATATAAACTCTATTAAGAATAATTATTCTTTAGAAATATCTGCCTACAATAGTCTCTCCAGATTGGTGTAACTTGAATTTCTAAGGGTTGTGTTAAACTAAGTATTAGAAATCTATTGACTAATTAGGTCATTTCCAAATAAATTAAGATTTTGAAATATTTACTAATAAACACTGATTTCCTTTTACAGAAAAACTACAGAGATTTGGGACTATAAATAAATAATGTTTGATGCCATCCTAAAATGTTTTTAAAAAGCAAGGGTTTTAGAAATTAGCACTGGTATTTATGCTCACCAATCTATAAAATGCTAATATAAAAGTTAGCTTTTGGTTGCTAAAGGAAAGCAGGAAGTGTGCTTTCAGTAAAAAAAAAAAAAAAGTATGAAAAAATATTAAAAAGAGTTATGCATGATCAGGATTTTCTAAAATTTTTAGATTACAATTAGTTAGATAAATAGATTTTGTTAGGAATGACACAGCCACAAGAAAACTGGTTAGAGCCAATTAGGTTCAAGATGGCGGAGATGACTTTCACTAGACTTTGAGCCTTGGTATTTACGCCCATTGTGACATATCAATAAGCTAAATGATACACCCATCAACATTGACTAAATCTGACCAAATGTTCTAAACGCTTTTAATTGATCTTTTCGATAAAACTTCCTAAATCGAATTCTTTTGAAGTTCCTTTGACCTCTAGCTAACTTTGGGGTGCTTCAGAGGGCCCCTGAAACATCCCAAAGAGAGATATTAAACTGTGTTTATTTGGTTGGTTAAATTACATGAAAAAGATTATCAAATAAGTAATAAATCCACTCATGTTATAATGTATGGTAAAATTACTAATACAGATATCCCAAAAATTATATGGCGTTCTTAACATTCTGATATGTCCTAATATTCTAATGAAAAACCTGATGACTTCACAAAAGTTAACAAAGGACTGAATGAACCAGCAAATATGCTTATAACTTTTATGGTTTCTATCTGAAAAATTATAGGTTTGAATCTTGTGTTTTCCGGGAGTAGGGAAAACCTTCCTCTCAAACCAATTATGAAAATAATTTGGTAAAATTATACATTATAAACAAAGCAATTATATTTTCTCTCTATCTGACTCCTCCAGAAATTTGAAACTCTTAGGTTTCCAGTAAGCTTATCAAATGAGCTAGGAAGGTTATCTCACTAACAGGTAAAAAAAATCTCAAGAAATTTTTGAGACCTTAAGAAGGAAAGAGTTCACCTAGATTTGTTAGGCAAAATCTGTAATAAACCTTTGGCGTGAATTTCCCAGCCCTGTTTTATATTAAAAGTTCAGTCTGAGATTCTATAAGTGTTTCAACAAAATAAAAGTCTATAATCAATTATGGTTATATAAATCATCAGACCAAAATTAGTGAGAACAGACCTATTTTACAAACAAACTAGCCTTAATTTGGTTATATTTGATAAAAATGAGGGTAACTTTAGGGAGAAAAAGATATTTCAAAAAACGTTAAATCCCAGTTTGTTAATGGAGGTCTGCATGTAGTAAGACTCATTTCTTGGACAGCTCTTTGCTGTTATGTGATATTAATGTAAAATTTAATTGAATTCTTAAAGAACACCCTAAGTTTGTTTCTGAAGCTTATCTCAGTAATCTATCTTTGGATGAAGATCAGATGCCTCATGACCTGCAACCAGGACTGGAAAAAGACATAATTTAAGGGACTGTCTCCAACCTGGATGGAAAGACTTTTTATCAGGTACCCTTAACTAGCTCGTGCACAATGAAACTGAAGAGAAATTAACTCTTAGATAAATTCCCACTTCCAAAGGCCCCTGCACTGGATTGGTCTATAAAGAAGACAGCTGACCTGATCTCACCTTAAAATGATGCTCAAACAGGAGAAACTACAGTACACCAGGATGAGAAGACAGCAACATCAGAGGTAGACAGCTTGCCCAAGATGCTGGATCTGCTTCGTATGATCATTTATAATGTTTTCTTGACTTCTTAGACCTTTGCATATAAATCAAATGCTTTTCTATCATAGGCCTGATCCTATGCTAGTTTTAGAAATCAATCCAATTGTTGGGTTTATGGCCAATTACCTGTGTCTAGTTCTGGGTTACCTTGGCAAATTTCTCTACTACAAGACTCTAACTGGTTGGCCCTGAGGAAATTTACTTAAAAAAAAAAAAAAATTATAGTCCTATTCATGTCACTGTGATACTACTAGATGGAATCCCCTCACCGGGCCAATTAATAATGCCTGCTCTGACTCTGGCCATAAATTTGAGCATTTTTCTATTACTCAAACTCAATCAGATCAACAAAAAAAGTTTCAGCAAAGGAGGAAAAAAATTTCCCACAACTATGGGATAGATTTATATAGATAACACCAGGCTATGGTAATTTCGGGTTAAAGTCTCCTCTGTGTTGGAAACAATTAAATCATACTAAAGATAATCAGTCTAGTAACACTAGAAAACTGGGCTATGTGCCTTATAGACAGTGGTGTCAATATATAATTTCCCTGGAAGATAAAGATTTGTACAGAGTAGACTAAGTCAGATGACCTGGGATATACTGAGCTACATCTAATGGAAGCTCTTAAGTTTTACTTGTGACTTTACTAATACTGCTCGCTATGTTATTTGTATTTCACCTGTTTTACAAAATTGCTGTTTCTTACACTGCCAAATGTGTGACTGAGGTCTCTGGTAGGATAATATATAGTTCCACATGAGTGTAACTCTAGATAAGGGAAAAAGCAACAAGAGGGAATGTTTTCCTGGACCAAGAGGCTAGTAAGACAGGTGATCCAGAGAATTTTGGATACTGTTTTATGGCCTAGTCCAGTAACAGCGCATTGAGTGGCCTGTCAACAAAATCTTTGCCAAACCTGAGAATGGACATTCTCAGCACCATGGGATAAAGCGGTCATGAAATGCCCCCCTCAAAATCATGGTCAAGTTTATGAGCAAAAAGGGGCTCTGCCAACTGAAAACTGACACTTGCCATCTACATCTACAGAGACTAAATCATGGCCACTGCAACTGCTGTCTTTCAACGGCCCTGAAAGGAGCTCAGGGTGAAAATCAGGAATGAGGCACTTGGTGCTCTGAGAAAAACTGGCAGAACAGGCCTTCAGAGAGTTAGATCTTTTCAGGAGAAGATTTTATGAGTCCCAATTCTTGTATCTTCTCATACCTAGAGGAACACTGACGTCATTAATGGTGACATCTGCTTTGGCTAGTAAAGAAAATTTTACAATTAAAAGTCAAAATAGAGTACTCAGCTATGGTTCAGACACCCTGGGAAATAATCAGGTGTTACTATGGGTGTAATTTCAGATTAGACATTGTATTGCTAAACACTTGAGTTTTCTGAGTCATGTCAGGCTTGGATGCCACCATTCTCAAAACAATGTCTGCTGGAAGCTAGTAACTTATACCTTACTTTTTGTAAAACTAGACAACTGGCCACCTGGCTAAAAGTCTCCCCGAAGTGCCAGGTCCAGACTGGGTTTCAGGCCTATTCTTCTAAAAAGAAAGAGATTTATTTTGTCTATTAAAATTCCAGTTATCCCTCCTCCAGCTACTACTAATTGGGTCTGTTACAACAAAATGGCAGACCAAGGGATTGAGATTTTAATCATACAAGGCTCAGATCTAGGACTTGGTACTCAGGAATACTTCCAATTCAATGTCTCTTCTCCAAGCTGAGGCAGTCCTATGCCCCATTTTGACAGGAAGTTATCACAGTCATAGTTGTCCTGTTCCCTAAATTAAAACTGAGCAGGACTCTGTGGGTGGCGACTCTGGAGTACAGATCTGCTGTGTGTTCTCCATTTCTCATCTGTAGGATATAGGCTTCATTCAGCCTCCTTGACCTTCCCTGAGTTCCAAAGGGTGGATTCAAATGGTTGCTAATCAGGGAAGGGAGGGAATACAGAAACATAGGAGAAACAATCAAATGGTGGTACAGCCTTGAGACAGGGTCCTGGTTCCTACTCAAAAAAAATATGCATAACAATGTCTTTGAGTTCTTCTACAGAACTGGAGCTCCCACCCAGGTGGAAGATGGTAACTTCAGACTAAACACAAGATTCCTGGAGCACAGCTCTGTTGCTTGACCACCAGCCAATCAAAGAAAAAAAAAGTCACAAATCCTGCAGCCCTCACCAAAATGTTGCCTCCTGTTTCTGAGGACCAGTGATGACCATCCTGTTAGGTCTCCTGTTTGGCCCCTGTCTATTTCATCTCTGAGAGGAGCCAACAGTTTCTAACTAAATTGCTGTTATTACGAGGGTGAATGCTGGTTTCAGATGTGGAACACCCCAACTTAGATCAGGTAGAGAGAGACTTCTGCTCTGCTAGGCAGGCCTACGCCCAGGCACAGCAGGAAGAAGTTACAGAAGAAAGAGACCTCCGCCCCAATTCCCAAGAAGCATCTTGAGTATGAAGTCTCTCAGGGGGGAGTTGTTAAGGGAAGCACACTGATTGAAACTGCCCACCCTGGCCAGGCACCATAGTAACCATTTGCATGAGTTGTTTTATGACAGGAGATCCTGAGAAGGAATACGGAGCTAATAAGCCACCACCAACTGGAAGAGTTCGGGAAAGGTCAAAAGGAGACACCACGTGTCCGTCCACTTCCCAGAATCCCTCTCATAGCATCCATCTTGGCTGAGTGATGCGTGCACCACCAGGAAAGACTCTGAATTAGAATGATTGACCAAAGACCACCCGGAAACCAATCCCATCACTATAAAACCCGAGACTGGGAGCCATGCGGGAGGGCAGTTCTCCTGGGTTCCCTGGCCCTCCTGCTCTCCACCCAGGTGCCCTTTCCCAATAAAATCTCTTGCTTTGTCAGCACATGTGTCTCCTCAGACAATTCATTTCTGAGTGTTAGACAAGAGCCCAATTTCAGGCCCTGGAAGGGATCCCCCTTCCTGCAACAAGGAGACTGAGCATGCAATAATATTCTTACGAATAAGAGTTACTTCCTTTCTGCTGCCTCTGTTCTAACTTCGCCAACAGCCAAAAATGTGCAGGGTTATCGAGACCCTCTTGGGTCCTTCGTGCACTGCAAATCTGCCCATCAGAACTCCACCCCAGGTAGACTATGTGTGTGACCAGGGCCCCACCTGCACAGGGAAGACAGCAGAGAGCGTAGCCTTCTTCACAGACAGACCCTTGTCCCTCCCAGCCACCAGCACAGCCCCTGGATGGGCACCTCCAAAGGAAGGGCATTCGTCCCTGGAGGTGGGTACATTTCCCACCCAAGGGAGCTGACGGGGGGCACGGGCTGGGCAGAAGTGAAATTCCATCTCCTACTGTTGTAGCCACGCTTTCCAGGAAACAAACTCACTCAGAAGGACAATGCACATAGTGGAGTGCAGTTTATTACACCGGTGGGCCCAAGGCAGAGTCTCCTCTTAGCCAGGGACCCCGACCAGTTTTTGTGAAAACCTTATATATCCTAAGTATACTTGCTCAAACCCACCTCCACCTCCCCAGATTCCTTGAAACTAGTCTGGACAGGGTAAAAGAGAAACAATCAAAATTAACCCATGATTCATGTGTCACAAGACTAGATAAACAGTGGATATTTATCAATAGGACTGTGGTCATATCCTGATAAATATAATGGAATTTACCACTTTGTTCTGTTATAGAGATAATTAGCATATTCTTTTAGGCCACAGAGAGTCCAAGTCCAAGTCCTGAGGCTCTTTAATCCGGGGGGCCTGGTTTCCCATTGGTATGCCACTTCTATAGACACCGGGCATAGAGTTCAGAGTCCACTGGGAGGGTGACCATACATGTAGCCTAATGTTCGCAGCCTGGGCTAAGACGGGGCCCATCTCTGTCTGTTTCCTCCTTCACTACCATTTTCAGCACCCTTTGTCTTTTTTGAAATTTATCTTTGGCTGTGCTGGGTCTTTGTTGTTTTGCTTGGGTTTTTTCTAGTTGCAGTGAGTGGGCTTCTCATGGTGGCCCCTCTAGTTGAGGGTCATGGGCTCCAGGCACGCGGCCCCGGGAGCTGCAGCATGCAGGCTTGGCAGCCGTGGCTCTAGAGCACTGTCTCAGTAGTTGTGGCACACGGGCTTAGTTGCTCACGGCATGTGGGAGCTTCTCGGACCAAGGATGGAACCTGTGTCCCCTGCAGTGGCAGGCGTCACCAGGGGAGTCCTCACAGCACCCTTTGGCATCCATGGTGAGCAGCAGCAGCTCCTGGCAGAGGTCAAGGCGGAGGTCCAGAGGACTGTGAAGAGGAAGCAGGTCAGGCCCCTGACATTTTCCTTTCTGTACCGGCTCCCCTCCCCTACTCTACCCTCACCCGTGTCTGATATGGTCAAAGTCCTCTGAATGCCTGGCACTCCTCCTTGGCAACTTTTTCCTGGAATATGACAGCTCAGAGATGGTCCCCTAGCAATGTCACCAGGAAAACCCCTGGATTCCTGGAACTCTCCCCAGGCTCCCTGCTAAGTATGACCCTTCCCAAAGGCTTAAGAGAGGCGTGCACTTCTGTGATCCAATTTATTTCTGATTGCTGCAGTGTACCCTGCTGAGATGGGCATTACTGTACCCGGCAGGGCACTGGGTCCCTCCAGCTTGCTAAGCTATGCACTCTGGCTACACAGCAATTGTCCAGCTGGAGGTCAGGGGCCTTGGAGGTGGAGCCCCAGAGTGTGTGAGGCTTAAAGCAGCAGTGATGGCAGGAGGGCCTGACCTCCCAGCGCACACGTACCCACTGAGTCGTTGCATAAAGTTGTTACGAAGGCCACTGCTGTGTGCCCGGCGCTGCAAGGACACCTAACCTGGAGCTTGGCCAGCTGGAGGCTGGCCGGAGAACAGATGTAGGAGAGGCAAGACCCTGGGTGGAAGCTGGCCTGGGAGGGCAACCAAGGCTCCACGGCTCAGGACTCAGGGATTCAGATGAGGGGGCTGCGGGGGCTGCGTTCTGGGTTTCAGAGGGGGTGAGGAGCCCCCGGGAGTCCACGAGAGTGGAAAGTTTCCGAAGGCAAGGTGGTTCTGATGTCAGGGAGGGAGGTACCCACGTTACCCATGCGGGTCCTTGGACTCTGCATGTATGTGTGTGTGTGTGCTCAGTCGTGTCTGACTCTTTGTGATCCCCTGGACTGTAGCCCTCCAGGCTCCTCTGTCCGTGAAATTTTCCAGACAGGAATACTGGAGTGAGTTGTCACTTCCTTCTTCAGGGCATCTTCCTGACCCGGGGATTGAACCCTGCGTCTCTTGCATTTCCTGCACTGGCAGGAGGATTCTTATACCACTGAGCATCCTGGGAAGCCCAGGTCTTTGTTTACCTTTGACCAATTATCTTGTTTCTTTCTTCACACCTGACTGGTCCTTGAACCCTCCCCAAGATGCGTGGGCAACTTTTTCTAAGATGGATTCCACCGCAAAGGCCTGTGGGTGCATGTCCATACTTATTATGGGGTGGGGGACCCTCCCTTTTCGACCCCCAAGAAGCCTTCCTACACACTTGCAGACAGGGAGGCCTTCCTTGACCTCAGGAGACCTTCTCTCTTTACTTTAGCAGAGCTCAGCTTTTGCCACCAGCTTTGTCCTTGGAGTGTCTGAGGGAGAACAAAGCTCGAATTTTACTCCACTTGACAAACACCACGTGTCCAGCCCAGGGGTCCATCTACCTCCTACCTCATGGCCTCTTATCAATTTCTATTGGTTAAAGCGTCCAAGGACCCAGGTTGTTAACAGAATCAGCCAAACCAGTGATGGTTTTTCTTGACTATTATGCAGACTCATTTCTGAATTCCAAACACTGACATCGCTGAGCCCTTGACACTGAACTTCAAGGAGGCAGTGGCTGAAGATGGAGCAGAAGGAAGCTTTGCAGGCATGTTTTCCAGACCAGAAGTTTTCCATGACCAATGCGACTATTTATTTGCACCTGAAATCGTTTCTTTTCAAGTCTAGTTGACTTGATTAAAACCAACCAGTGAAGATTTATGTGCTTCCAAGAGCAACAAGAACTAAATTAGATTACCCTCCTGGATGAAACAACTGGGGAAAAAAAAAAAGACACAATATATAAAATAATGGTTTTTCAAGATATTGGATAGCAGACAATAAAAGACAGTAATCCCCGAGAAATGGAAAATGAAAGATGTTGCCCACCAGCCACTCAAGCTAGGCAGTCAAGAACCATACCCTGGGAGACTTCCCTGGTGGTCCAATGGCTAAGAATCCACCTTACAGGGACTTTCCTCATGGTCCAGTGGTTGGGAGTCCTCCTTCCAATTCAGGGGACATGGGTCCGATCCCTGGTCAGGGAACTAGGATCTCACATGCCTCAGAGCAGCTAAGCCCACGTGCCACAACTACTGAGCCTGCATGCCCCAGAGCCTGCGAGCTACAATGGAAGATCCCGACACAGCCAAATAAATAAAATAGAAAAGAAAAGAAAAAAAAAAAAGGATCCACCTTACAATGCAAGGGACACGGGTTCGACTCTTGTTCGGGAGGTGGGGGTGGGGTAGGATCCCACATGCCTCGGGGCAACTAAGACTGCTGATAAGCCCACAGCTCTGGAGTCTCAGCCACAAGGGATAGGACCCACCTGGAGTGAGGCAGAGGGAGAACGTGGAGATGGTGCCCACCTGCCTCTGTCTTCGGAGTGTATTTCAACTGGCCCGAGGTGTGTGTTAAATTAGAGGCTTCCCCTCAGGCCAAAGCTTCAACATCAGCAACTAGGCCCCTTGGGCAGGACGTCTGGGCACGTTTCAGCTGGCCGCCTCTGCCCTGCTCCTTGGTGCTGCTGAGTTCCCCCTCGAGCCCTCTGAGAAGCATCTCTCTACTACAACCGTGCAGGGCCTGCGGAATAAGTCCCGCGGGCTTTTAAAGCTAGCTATTTGGGGGGCTTGTCTCTCAGGGCCAGGTCTTAACAGCTGGGAATGCCTGATGTGGGGTTCAAGCCCTTCATTCCACGGGGAGAAGCTCTGGATTTTGAGTTTCTTTCTGCCTGTGGGTCGCCATGCAGGGAGGGGTTTATCACAAGATAGGGTCTCAGCCTTCCCTATTGGCTTCCATGGGAGGTTTTATTTATTTATTTATTTTTTATTATTTTTTGGCTGCACTGTGAGGCAAGTGGGATCTTCATTCCCTGACCAGGGATTGAACTCGCACCCCTTGCAGTGGAAGCACAGAGTCTTAACCACTGGACTACCAGGGAAGTCCCCACTGTGAGTCTTTTTTCTTGTTTATCCTATGTGCAGGAGTTAAGTTTCTTTCAGAGGAGAATGTTCCCTATGTAGCTGCAGATTCAGTGTTTCTGTGGGAGGAGGGCTTCCTTGGTAGCTCAGTTGGTAAAGAATCTGCCTGCAATGCAGGAGACCCTTGTTTGATTCCTGGGTTGGGAAAATCTGCTAGAGAAGGGATAGGCTACCCACTCCAGGATTCTGGCCTGGAGAATTCCATGGACTGTATAGTCCATGGGATCGCAGAGTCAGACACAACTGAGCGTATATCCACACATGATAATAATACTGGGCCAAAAATAAAAATAAACTATTATAAAAGCACATCACAGGGATGAATCTCTAATTATGGCAAGTGAAAGACAAAAGAATTTCTAGAAAATGGAAACCTGTGAGGAGTGAGGAGAGGCAGGAGGGAACTTTAGGGAGTAATTGCTATGTTCATGATCTTAATTGCAGTAGTAGATTTATAGGTATATATGGATGTCAAAATTTGTCAAATTATTGTTTGTTGTTTAGTCATGAAGTTGTATCTGATTCTTTTGCGATTCCATGGACTGTAGACCACCAGTCTCCTCTGTCCCTGGGATTTGCCAGGCAAGAATACTGGAATGGGTTGCCATTTCCTCCTCCAGGGGATCTTCCCAACCCAGGGATCAAACCCATGTCTCTGGTGTCTCCTGCATTGCAGGCAGACTCTTTACCACTGAGTCACCAGGAAAGCCCATTGTCAAATAGCACAGTGTAATTATATGCAGTGAACTGCATGTCAGCTATACCTCAAAGGTGTTTCTGAAAATCCAGCAGTGAGTACTCCTCACCTGAGGGGAAGCTGCTCTGCAGCCTGGGTGGGAATGAGCCTGCCCAGGGCCCTGCCAGCCAGGGACAGAGGTGGAGGATCCTTTGTCGTGGGCTGCAGCCCAGAATGCCATTTCATACACCACACTGCCACCCTCTGGCCAGGGTGCTGGGCAGGCGGGGCAGCCTGACAGGGAGGCCTTCCTGGGGCTCAGAAACCCCTGCCCAAGGGGATGTCTCAAGAGTTGTGGGTGCTGCTACTCTAAGTGGGTCCCTAGCTGCAGCAGCAAACCCGGATGCTGCAAGGCCAGGTGGTGGCGCAGTTGAGTGGGGACTCAGAGGACAGCCACTGCTCAACTCCACACCCTTGTTGCCAGAGTCAGGGCCCACTGTTGCCAAACCTTTTAAAGAAGAGCTAGAAGTCCAGGGTTATATGGAAAGTCCTCCAGTTGTTTTGATGGCAAATTTATTCACTGCTTGGACTAGTGCAAACCTATTACAACATGTCCATGGGCCATAATCAGCCTGGCGGTGGCCAGTTTGCAGCCTCTATGTGAATGCTTATATTTACTTCCCCCAGAGCCAGCCGAGAGGCAGGCGGCCGTGCTCACCCTTTATTTACAGCCACCTTGGTCTTTGTTGCTGCCCGGGCTTTTCTCTAGTTGCAACAAGCAGGGGCTACTCTCTGGCTGCGGAACACAGGCTTCTCGTGGGCTCTAGAGCTCGGGTTCAGCAGTTGTGACCCACAGGCTTAGCTGCTCCAGCATGCAGGATTTTCCCTGACCAGGGAGCCTGTGTCCCCTGCATTGGCAGGCGGATTCCTATCCAGTGCAGCATCAGGGAAGTTCCGTTCTCACTCTTGTAATAATGCAACAAAGACGAGGAGCCCAGGGCCGGGACAGCAAGATATCCTTTTATCTATCAAAACATTACCGACCTGGGTCCTTGGACTCTTTTATCAGTAGAAATTGAAGAGAGGCCATTCGAGGAATTCAGATAAGACTTTCCTGCGACTTGTGCTGCAGGAGGGAGTGAAAACAAGTACCAGGCCCCCTTGCTCCCTGAGGGGTGTCCAGCTGGTCTCATTGGGCGATGGTGGGAGTGGATCAGTGGGTGCAGCTGGAGGGGTGGCTTAGGTGGTCTGCCTGCCCCCTTGATGGTGCTATGTGCAGGGACCATGCACACGGCCATTTTTGCTCCTGACACCTCAGAAGTGGCAGTTGAGTATTTTGGTCTTTTTGTATCTTGTTCACAATTTGCCCCAACTGCACACATGTGCAGTTATTTTCAGTCCCTTATAGTTTCTTTGACTCTGTTGCTGGAGGAGACGTTTGTCCAGGTGCAAGCGCTGCAGCAAAGGGTCCCAGGTCCCAGCCTCATCCCCCACTGAGGGATTCTACACCCCTGGACTGAATTGTCCTGAGTAATGAAGGGAGGATTGGATGGGCCTGTGGGTTCTTAGAGGCATGCAAATCACAGGCAAGGGTTACTTGTTTAACTTGTTAACTTGTTTAACTGTTCTTTTCAGCCCCTTCCCTGAAAAAGCCTTTTGCATCAAGTCCCATGGTGCATCCCTCCCATAGTGGGTGGTATCCCACAAGCTCTTAGTGAGTGTCTGTTGTTGGCCTCAGGGATTACAACCTTGTTATCCTTCTAAGACCAGCCTGTGCTTCCTCCCTCAGCACCCCATTTCTCAGCAGTTTCTTTTCTGGGGGGACTACTGGAGCACATTGGGAGTTCAGGGCGGCCGCTCACTAGGGCCATAACTTGCTCAGGCTCCTGCAGTAGAGCCGCCTGTTTTGCAGTTCAATCTGCTTTGTTCTTCCCTTGGCTCCCCAAAGATCCACCCCTTTGATGGCCCCTGAAGTGGGTCACTGCCACCTGGGTCAGCAGCAGCCCTCCTTTTGAAAGAGTCAGAATTAAATCTTTGTTTCCTGGGAGAATTTTCAGTAGCTAACATTCCTCTTTCTTTCTAAATGGCAGCATGAGCATGGAGCATGTGGAACCCATATTTATTTTGTTTATTTAATTGGAGCATTGCTTTACAGCGTTGTATTCGTTTCTGCTGTGCAACAACATGAATCAGTTACTCTATTGTTGTTTGGTTGCTAAGTCGTGTCTGACTCTCTTTGTGACTCCATGAACTGTAGCCCACCAGGCTCCTCTCTCCATGGGATTTCCCAGGCAAGAATATTGGAATGGTTTGCTATTTCCTTCTCCAAGGGATCTTCCCAACCCAGGGACTGAGCCTGCATCTTCTGTGCATTCGCAGGCAGATTCTTTACCAGTGAACCGAGAGGGAGCCTTAATCCAGTGCCTTAGATCACTCAGCCACAGTACCCTGAATCAACTATAAGTATACACATATCCGCTCCCTCATGAGCCTCCCCCCTCACACACACACCCATATTGAGAGTTGGTAAAAATATTTGATTTATCCTTCCCTAATTGCAACGCTCTCATCCATGCAATTAGCTCAGCCTCCTGGGACGATGTCTGGGGTGGCAGGGGCTCAGCTCCTATAACTTCAGCTAGACTAAAGCATGTCCCACCTTTTGGGTTTCCATTTCTACAAAACCGCTCCCATCAGTAAACCATCTGATCTCAGGGCTGTCAGGAGGGTCATCTAGAAGATCAGACCTGCTCAAGTAAGTTTGTTTGTCTCTACAATGATGTAGTAAGTCTCCTCCTGGCTGCTGGAAGCACACCTTTAAGGTAATGTCGGGGTCCATTAGGAGGGCCTGATATCTTGTTAACCTTCCCCCAGTCAACCAATGATGTCCTTTGAGCACAGACTGTACCTGAGGAAGCATTAATATAGCTAGGTATTGTCCCCAGGGTAAACTCACGAGCCTCATTAACCATACAGGCTGTGGCTCCAACTGCCTGTAGCAGCTTGGCCATCCCAGGACTATTGAATTCAATTGTGCTGAATGGTCTCTGATCTGGTCCCAGCTTTTGGGTCAGGACTCCTAGCGTTATCCCTGATGTCTCACGAACATAAAGGGTAAAGGGCCTGTTCAAAGCTGGAAGTCCCAGTACTGTTGCCCAGCTCAAAATCTTCAGAGTCTCAGAGGCCCGCTAGTGGTCCCTATTTCATTGGAGGGGCCTTTTTTCCCCCTTTAAGAGCCTAATATAAGGGTTTGCCTTGTTTTTGTTCAGTCACTAAAATCGTGTTTGACTCTTTGCAACCCCATGGACTGCAACACGCCAGGCTTCCCTGTCCTTCACCATCTCCTGGAGTTTGCTCAAACTCATGTCCACTGAGTCGGTGATGCCATCCAAGCATCTCATCCTCTGTCATCCCCTTCTCCTCTTGCCCTCAATTTTTCCCAACATCAGGGTCTTTTCCAATGAGTCAGCTCTTTGCATCAGGTGGCCAAAGGATTGGAGCTTCAGCATCAGTCCTTCCAATGAATATTCGGGGTTGATTTCATTTAGGATGGACTGGTTGGATCTCCTTGCAGTCCAAGGGACTCTCAAGAGTCTTCTCCAACCCCACAACACAAAAGCATCAACTCTTTGGTGTTCAACCTTCCTTACGGTCCAACTCTCTCATAGCAGAGCCTGCAGCCTGCCCAACACCTGACTTCCAGGGACTGCCCTGGTGGATGTGGGATGCTGTCACCCCAGGTTACCTGAAGTTCTGCATGTGGGTGCACTGAGGGGAGGTGGGCACAGCAAGGTGGGTTGGGGACAGCATGATGACAGGACAACATAGAAAAGTATAAACTTAATTGGAATCGTTCCTTCCTGCCCTCATCTCTCATGGTGGGATGGATGGGAGTTTTCCTTTCTCTGAAATGACAGCCTCAGTGAGGCACTAGTCCCAGCACACTGCTTGGCAGAACCTCATCCTCAACACAGGCAGCTGCTGCCACCTGGGGGCTCAGAGGATGTGAAATGAGAGGCATTTATCCCCTTGGTGAGGACAGTTCTCCCCAAAGTGCCTGCTAGTAAAACACTTATAGCCTTTGAAAGAGATGCTTACAAAAGATGTTTTGTACCAATAAATACAGTCAACTTTCAGTAGTTCTAAAGTCACAGGCAATACTAAACTGCTTCACTGTTGTATAAACTACAGGGTCAGGTTCCTAGGAGCCTCCAGTCACAACAGTTTCATCAACTTACGGATGCATAACCCAGTTTGATGTGTGTTTCTGTTTAGAGACCTCTTATCTAATATATAGTTGATTCATTAACACTGGATTCCCAGCCAGCTGCACTCCAACTCACAACTGACCAAAGATTATCAATGGTGTATTTTCCCTGGGAGGCACACCCCAGCCTTCCTGAGCTTAGGAGCACTAGATGGCACTTTGGTATTATTCTCAGGGCCACTTTAAACCGTGAAGGCACAAACAAAAAGCACAAAAATGAGAAGGAAAATATAGCCCCAAATAGACCATGAAAAGGGTGACTGTTTACAATATGAAACAGGAAGGTAGAGAACTACCTTTGTTTAAAGTCAAGCTGGGAACACGCCAGTCCAATTTTCACCCCAGAACTGCTGGGGACAGTGAGGAATCAGGGAGGCATGATGTTTTGAGTTCTTTAACTCATACAAGCACATACAGACACAACTTGTTACTTCTCCTCTTATCATTCCATTCTATATCTTGGGGACATTTTCTTGTGTGTAAACACACGTACATTTTAGACCTTCTAATGTGGTTCTAATTTCTCTTTTCTCCACTTAAGGCAAGTGAAGCGGAGCCAAAATTTGTATCTCACCATCACAAGAACAGTTTGGGATGTGTGAATGGGAATGTTCCAGAAGCTAATTGTGGGAATGCTGAAGGGACTTTGACCCAAAGTACCCTCTTTGATCCAAATACTCTCCCTCTTTGATCCAAATACCCTCCCTAAAGAATGTTTATGTGTGTATAACTACTGTACAGTAAAGATTGGCACAACATTGCAAGTCAACTACACTTCAATTTAAAAAAAGAAATTTTTTTTAAAATCACAAATACCCCACCGTCTCTCCAAAGCGCACACTAAGTCAGCAAATCTCCAAACAGAAAAAGATTTCTGCACAAAGAAAGCTCCTTGAAAGAGTGGTAGACAGTTATTCACCACAATGCAAATCCAAATACTGGAATATTGGCAATAGTCTTAAATTTCAACAAATAATGGGGAAGATTCAGTGGAAGATACCAGACCACTGTTGTTTCAGCTTAAGGTCAGCCAAACCCCAGTGATGCTGGTCATACCAACGCTGGAGAATCTGAAGTTCATGGTCAAATTCAAACATAAGAGACCCACACTTAGGTTCCCCCGGACACCCCCGCAAAGCTACTTCTCTGAGCCCCTGCAGGCTTATACCCTGGCCCTGGCTGCTGTGTTCCCAGAGCATGAAATGCTCAGAAATATTTGCCATGAATGGAGCCCCTGTGCCAATAAACTGTGGTCCCTGTATTAAGTCCCACAGGAGAAAGTGTTCTCACTGTCGGGCCCTGGAAAGCCTGACTTTCTGTGCAGCACCCAGGTTGCCACTGTGTCGTTGAACTTACCAACACTGGGGATCCCAGGGCTGGCTGTGCAGAAATCGGGTGACTTCAGGAGGTAGGAGGAAGTGAGACAGAGGCGGCCACAGCATGGTTGACCTGGGAACAGAGGGAACAACCTGCCTCTGAGGGGAGGAGGGAGGGAGAATGCCAGGTTATTACCTGGAGCGGGGAGAGAGGCAGGTGCAGTTGGACTTTTTACTGGAGTCAGGAGGATGGCTTATCCTTTTAATGTTTATTTAATTGGCTGAGCTGGGTCTTAGCTGTGGCATCTAGTTCCCTGCTGTTGTTCAGTCGCTCATCTGGGTCCGACTCTTTGTAACCCCATGGACTGCAGCACGCCAAGCTTCCCTGTCCTTCACCATCTCCCAGAGCTTGCTCAAACTCACGTCCATTGAGAGGGTGATGCCATCCACCCATCTCATCCTCTGTCACCCCCTTCTCCTCCTGCCCTCAATCTCTCCCAGCATCAGGGTCTTTTCCCAATGAGTCAGCTCTTTGCCTCAAGTGGCCTGATGCTGATTCCTTCCAGTGTGTTTTTAATTTCGGCTATTGTGTTCTTCAGCTCTGTTTGGTTCCTTATGGTTTAACTTTTTGTTAAATCTCTCACTGTGCTCATCATCTTTCTCCCAGGTTCACTGAGCATCTTTCTGATCATTATTTTGAATTCTTTTTTAAATCATTTCTTTTCGGCTATACTGAGTCTTCATTGCTTTGCGACAGCTTTCTCTAGTTGTGGGCTTCCCAGATGGCTCAGAGGGTAAAGCGTCTGCCTGCAGTGCGGGAGACCTGGCTTCAGTCCCTGGGTCGGGAAGATCCCCTGGAGAAGGGAACGGCAACCCACCCCAGTATTCTTGCCTGGAGAATCCCATAGACAGAGGAGTTTGGCGGGCTACAGTTCATGGGGTCACACAAAGTGGGACACGACTGAGTGACAAGCACTTTCACTTTTTCTCGTGGTGAGCGAGGGCTGCCCTTTGTTGCACTGCACTGCGGTGGCCTCTCTGCCCTCGATGCAGGGCAGGGCTCGAGCTGCGTGGGCCTCAGTAGTTGCAGAGCAGTGCTCTAGGTGCGTGGGCCTCGGTAGCTGCAGTGTGCAGGCTCTAGAGTGTGGGCTCAGTAGCTGCAGTGTGCAGGCTCAGTAGCTGCAGTGTGCAGGCTCTAGAGTGTGGGCTCAGTAGCTGCAGCATGCAGGCTCTAGAGTGTGGGCTCAGTAGCTGCAGTGTGCAGGCTCTAGAGTGTGGCCTCAGTAGTTGTGGCACATGGGCTTAGTTGCTCCACAGCATGTGGGCTCTTCCTGAGCCAGGGATCAAACTTGTGTCCCATGTGTTGGCAGGCAGATTCCTATCCACTGCCCATCAGGGAAGTTTTCCACCTTGCTTAGTTCTTCTGGGGTTTTATCTGGGGAAACTCTGGGGTTTTATCCTTTACTTGGAACATAGTCCTCTTGTCGTCTCGTTTTGCCTGAGTCTGTTTTTATTTCTATGTATTAGGTAGGCAGGTTCTGTATTAGGTGAGCAGGTTCTGTATTAGGCGGGCAGGTTCTGCATTAGGTAGGCAGGCTCTGTATTATTAGGTAGGCAGGTTCTGTATTAGGTGAGCAGGTCCTGTATTATGTAGGCAGGCTCTGTATTAGGTAGGCAGGTCCTGTATTAGGCAGGCAGGCTCTGTATTAGGTAGGCAGGGTCTGTATTAGGTGGGCAGGTTCTGTATTAGGTAGGCAGGTCCTGTATTAGGTAGGCAGGCTCTGTATTAGGTAGGCAGGGTCTGTATTAGGTGGGCAGGCTCTGTATTAGGCAGGCAGGGTCTGTATTAGGTAGGCAGGCTCTGTATTAGGTAGGCAGGGTCTGTATTAGGTAGGCAGGTCCTGTATGAGGTAGGCAGGCTCTGTATTAGGCAGGCAGGTTCTGTATTAGGCAGGCAGGGTCTGTATTAGGCAGGTAGGGTCTGTATTAGGTGGGCAGGTTCTGTATTAGGTAGGCAGGCTCTGTATTAGGTAGGCAGGGTCTGTATTAGGTAGGCAGGTCCTGTATTAGGTAGGCAGACTCTGTATTAGGTAGGCAGGGTCTGTATTAGGTGGGCAGGCTCTGTATTAGGCAGGCAGGGTCTGTATTAGGTAGGCAGGTCCTGTATTAGGTAGGCAGGGTCTGTATTAGGTAGGCAGGTCCTGTATTAGGTAGGCAGGGTCTGTATTAGGTAGGCAGGTCCTGTATGAGGCAGGCAGGCTCTGTATTAGGCAGACAGGTTCTGTATTAGGCAGGCAGGGTCTGTATTAGGTAGGTAGGGTCTGTATTAGGTGGGCAGGTTCTGTATTAGGTAGGCAGGCTCTGTATTAGGTAGGCAGGTTCTGTATTAGGCAGGCAGGTTCTGTATTAGGCAGGCAGGCTCTGTATTAGGTAGGCAGGGTCTGTATCAGGTAGGCAGGTCCTGTATTAGGTAGGCAGACTCTGTATTAGGTAAGCAGGTTCTGTATTAGGCGGGCAGGCTCTGTATTAGGCAGGCAGGTTCTGTATTAGGCAGGCAGGTTCTGTATTAGGCAGGCAGGCTCTGTATTAGGTAGGCAGGGTCTGTATCAGGTAGGCAGGTCCTGTATTAGGTAGGCAGACTCTGTATTAGGTAAGCAGGTTCTGTATTAGGCGGGCAGGCTCTGTATTAGGCAGGCAGGTTCTGTATTAGGCAGGCAGGGTCTGTATTAGGCAGGCAGGGTCTGTATTAGGCGGGCAGGCTCTGTATTAGGCGGGCAGGCTCTGTATTAGGCGGGCAGGGTCTGTATTAGGCGGGCAGGGTCTGTATTAGGCGGGCAGGCTCTGTATTAGGCGGGCAGGGTCTGTATTAGGCGGGCAGGGTCTGTATTAGGCGGGCAGGCTCTGTATTAGGCGGGCAGGGTCTGTATTAGGCGGGCAGGGTCTGTATTAGGCGGGCAGGCTCTGTATTAGGCGGGCAGGCTCTGTATTAGGCGGGCAGGGTCTGTATTAGGCGGGCAGGGTCTGTATTAGGCGGGCAGGCTCTGTATTAGGCGGGCAGGCTCTGTATTAGGCAGGCAGGCTCTGTATTAGGTACGCAGGGTCTGTATTAGGTAGGCAGGTCCTGTATGAGGTAGGCAGGCTCTGTATTAGGTAGGCAGGTCTGTATGAGGTAGGCAGGTCCTGTATGAGGTAGGCAGGCTCTGTATTAGGCAGGCAGGTTCTGTTCCCTGATCTTGGAGCAGTGCTCTTTGTAGGACACGCCCTGTGGTGCCCAGCAGCACAGCGCCCTCTGCTCACCAGACGTTCACGCTCTAGGAGTGCCCCCGAGGTGGGCTGGGCAGGCCTGTGTGGCCCTGCCACAAAGTGGTGGGCCGACCAGTATGGGCACACAGGTACGAAAGGCTGGCTCCCAGGCCCTGCCTCCTGTGGGTGGGACTGGGCAAATTGTGCCCATTTTGTTGGGAACTTTGACGGGATAAAGAGATGGTATTTACTATGTTTTCTACATTTATGTCCAACCATAAATGGTAAAGCTTGAGGCAGAGGAGTCCCTTGACTGGGATCCAGGGGTCTGTGATCTAGTCCTGACCCCACCATGAACTGCTGAGTGGCCTTGGGCAGGTCTGACACAGTCTCTGGGCCTCAGTTTTTCTAGCTGTAAAATGGGGACATTACCATTTGTCATGGCTTACTTACTTCATGCAGACCTGAGAGGGACAGGCAGGCTGACCCAGAGGATCAGAGTCACCACCTCCAGGCTCATGAGGCGACCCCTATCTTCTCTTCCTTCAAACAAAGGGGAGGGGGCGCAGGGCGGCTGGAAGACAGGACACAGGTGTGGTGTGCTGGTCGCGGAGGAAAGGGAGGGCGCCTCGTTCTCCTCACTCAGCCACAGGCTCAGGGACTCTCCCCCACTGCCTCCCTGCCTTTGCTCATGGACTTCTTCCAAGTGGAATTTCCTGAGCAGATTACTAGCAGCCAGGAGGCCTCTGCTTGTGTGTGTGGAGCCGGGAAAGCAGGTATTACTTAGGCAACAATGCTGGGGCTGGGGGGCTGGGGGGGTTGCAGCTAGCACTGAAGACGGCATGCTGGGGCCATGTGAGGGGCTGGGGGCGGACAGGGGACATGGTGGTCCCGGTCCCCGGAGGGAGGGCTTGTTATTACCCAGACTGCCACCTCACACCTTACGTGGTCTAACCGGAAACCACCTGAAAGCACGTGAGCAAGGGAATTTTTCTCCGTCCCTGGGAAAGCCCCCAGCGAGTCTGGCCCAGGCGGGTTTCCTGCTTCAGCACAGCGGGCACCGGTCATCCTTGGTTGTGCTTTTACTTTCCTTTCCCTCTGTACTGCCCTCCTGATGACGGCTTATTGCCCATTCCCTCTTCTTTGATCCAGGGACTCCTTATCACCACTACCTACAAACCCTGGACTTCCAGGAAAGGGAAACTTGGGGCCTGCTTCTCAGGTGCCTCGCAGGCAGAATGTGTTTGACTGAGGTGAGAGGGGCCGGCTGACACATCAACCTTCCTGCAGCCAGCCTAGACCTCCAGGGCCGCTGCAGCCGCTCAACGGCCGGCAGAGTGCTCCGAGGCCGGCTCCAGCCCACCTTCCTCTGGGCTCCTCTGTGGCTCCCTGCCCCTCGCCTTGGCCAGTGTGACCATCCCAGGGTCCCCTGGACACGGCCTGCACTTGCATGTGCAGATTCCACTGTGTGGAGCACCTCTTTCCCTCCTCTCTGCTTTCAAGCTTAGACCTGTAAAAACAGTTTAAAAGTCACTTCCTGTTTGAAGCTTTTCCTCCCAGGGCTAATATTCCCTTCCTTTTCTTCTACTAGCATATCTTCATTCATCTATTTTGGTGTGGGTTTTGCGGTGGGTTTTTTTTTTAGCATAATTTAAAAATTGGATGCGACTCATATATCTATCTCTTTAAAGTGTGCAGTCCAGTGGTTTTAGTATCTTCACAAAGTTGTGCAACCATTGGCAAAATCAATTTTAGAACCCTGAAAGAAACCCCATACCCCTTAGTTGTCACTCCCCATTCTTCCTCTCTCCAGCCCCTATACTAATCTACTTTCTGTCTCTATGGATTTGCCTATTCTGGACATTTCATGTGAATAAAATCATGCAATATATGGCCGTTTGTAACTGGCTTCCCACGCTTAGCATGTTTTCAGGCCTCATCCATGTTGTAGCATGAATCGGCACTTCATTCCTTTTTTTTATTGTCAAAAAGCATCTCACTGTATGGACAGGCCACATTTGTTCATTCATCAGCTGATGGACATTTGGATTGTTTCCACTTTGGTGTTATTATGAATAATTCTTTTTCAAGCATGTTTTAAATTTTTTAAATTGAAATATTAGTTGAATTTACAATTTTTTTACAATGTTTTTAAATACTGCTGTATAACAAAATGATTCAATTATACATAGATGTGTATATATATATATACACATAGTCTCTTTTAAGAATCTGATCCTGCTCTAGAACAAAATATTCCTTTCCATTGTGGTTTACCGTAGGATATTGAACATAGCTCTCTGTGCTATACATGGGACCTTATTGTTTATCTATCTACATATAAAAGCTCACATCTGCTAACCCCAGCCTCCTGCTCCATCCCTCCCCCACCCCCTCAGCAAACACTGGTCTGTTCCCTACAGCTGTTTCTGTTTCAAAGATAGGTTCATTTATGTCATAGTTTAGGTTCCACATATAAGTGCTATTATATGGCATTTGTCTTTCTCTTTCTGACTTACTTCACTTAGTACGATAATCTCTAGTTGAATTCTCTCTTTATCCCCTTTAATCTTTTTTTCCCCCTTAAATTCTAGTTTATCTGATACTAATATAGCTACACCTGAGCAGAAGAAGCCAAATCTGTCTTTTATGATGAACAAAAATAATGACTTTGACATAGCCTAAGGAAATGTTTACTTTTGCTTAATAAATAACTAGATCAAAGGATTTACACAGAATAAGGATTCAGGGGGTGAGGTGTCTCCTGGTTGCTCCCTTATGTCTCAGAGATATGCCCAAAGTTTAGTGGTCTTACACTGTAAGAAGTATGAGAAGTGTAGAACTGGGGCGACACGGGGGCCTTCGCTAAGTCAGTGAGCCGTCAAGATTCACACCCGGTACCCTGACGGCCAGCCCACCTCTGGCTGCTTCCCTGGGAGATGCCTTTCCAGAGAAAGAAAGTTCCATATTCTGAGTACTTCCTCTAAGCTATGAGTTTCATTTATACCCATTATCCTAACAACATATCAGCAAACAAAATGATCTTATTTCCAAGTTATGAAGAAACTGAGGCTCCCAGATGTCCAAGTCACATGACCAAGGTCAGAACAACTCCTGGGCAGCAGAAAGGGGATCCTACTCCAGAATGGAAGCTCTTCTGGGGATCACTACACCCGAGCTTCCCCAGTGGCTCAGACGGTAAAGAACCTGCCTGCAACTAGGGAGACCCGGGTCAGGAAGATCCCCTGGAGAAGGGGATGGAAACCCACTCCAGTGTTCTTGCCTGGAGAATCCCACGGACAGAGGAGCCTGGCGGGCTGCAGTCCATGGGGTCACAGAGAGTTGCACACGGCTGAGCGGCTAACATTCCACTTTCCAGCCAAAGCCCTGCCCCTCTGGCTGGCCGCAGCGCGGGGAGGTGCCCGTCACCGTGACTGGGGACGTCACACAGCTCCAGCTCCCTTTTAGTGCTCTTTCACACCAGCCACGGAGCAGGAACACCAGCAATGTGACAGGTACGGCTTGCCCTCCCCGCCTGTCCCCACCACAGACACCTGCTGACTGGGGTCCCCGGGTCAAGTCACCGCTTCACGCAGGAGCAGAGACTCCAGGAAGCCCTCACAAGTCAAAGGTGGCAAGGGCAGAGCCTTGTTGTAACTTTAAGGCTGAATCTGTAGGCTCATCCTGTTCACCTGCTCCGCAAAACAGCTCCTCAGGCCTGAGCGCCAGGCCCCTCTCACTGCAAGCCCAGGGTGTGTCTGCGAGGGACGGGAAGGCATGGCCCCACGCCCCTGCATCCCGACCAGCTCCCACCCTGCTCACTCCTGCTGACTGCAACAAAGGGGACATACACATTACAAACTCACTCATGAGAGACAAACTTTATTTTGATATCTCAGAAATTGCAAGGCAATAAGCACAATGACAACAGTGAGCTCTGAAGGGTCAACTCGATTTCAGATGCACAAATGTGCTGGGATCTCATGACTACTGGGCAAGGAAGGTGGGCAGCTGACTGCTGATCCCCTTTACAGAGGACTTGTTTTTAATTAATTAATTTCTATTTATCTGTTTACTTATTTATTTATGGCTGCACTGGGTTTTTGTTGCAGCGCACAGGCTCTTGGTTGCCACGAGCGGGCTTTCTCTATTTGCCATGAGTTGGGGCTACTCTCTAGTTGCGGTGCAGAGGCTTCTCATTGTGGTAGCTTCTCTTGGGTGGAGCACAGGCTCCAAGGCGCACGGGCTTCAGCAGTTGTGGCTCATGGGTTCTAAGACCTTCGGGCTCAGTAGTCGAAATCCAAAGGCATGTGGGATCTTAGTTCCCAGACCAGGGATCAAACTGGTGTCCCCTGCATTGGCAGGCAGATTCTTAACCACTGGACAACCAGGAAAGTCCTACAGAGGACTTGTAGAAGTGACCTGGCTTCCCTACAGACTGTGAACATTCTACCAGGTAAACAGAGGCCAAGATAATGGAGTAGAAAGGCCCTGAGCTCCCCTCCCCTCATGAGCACACCAAAATGTGGGGTTACTAGTGGGGAGAGGGAACAGGGGAGAGGCAATTTAGGGGTAGGGGGTTGAGAGGTGCAAACTACTAGATATAAAATAAACTACAAGGATACATTGTGCAACAGGGGAATATAGCCAATATATTGGCAAATGGAGTATAACCTTTAAAAATTATTACTAAACAGTACATCTGTAACTTATACAATATTGTACATCAACTACACTTCAATAAAAAAAAAATTCCACCCAGCTGCTTTCTGCATCTGGTCCAGGCTCCTCAATACCCTGGGTGGGCAGGGCTTCACCAGACACGCGCACATACCTTGACTTCCTCAGTCATAAAACCAGGGGTCAGGCCGCCCCCTCTCTATACAAAGGCCCTTCTCGCTGACACAGGTGGGTTCTTGGAAGTCCTGGGACTTGGTGTACTTGGGGTTGCTAGGTCCATGGTGGCTGAACCCCATGGCTAGTTAAAAGCCTTGGCATGCAGCAATGAACCTGGGACTAAGCGGAGGGGCGAGACCCTGGCTGGCCCATTGCTAGCCACCTTCTCCAGCCAGGGAGGTAGTTCTGGCGTGGGCAGAAAGGGGCGTCTCCTGGCTCCTCTGGCCCCAACCTGCTGAGGAGGGGTGGAGCCATTGTGACCTTGAGCCGTCTCTCCGCCACACCTGCTGCTGACCAGCATTTCCGACTCTCCTCCAGAAAGACATCAGAGCTGCACCTCCTCCCTCGGCAAGGGCCGGGCTCAGAGCTCTGCACCTACACCAGGAGGCCCTCTCCAGCACCCAGGACAAGAGGATCCCAAGTCAGGGCCACCTCCTCGATCTCCCAGCGACACACGGGGCATCTGGCCGTGTCCCTGAAGACCCTCCAGGCACAGGAGCTGCAGAAGTGTGTGTGGCCGCAGGGGACAAGGCAGGTGTTGGCAACCTGGTGGAAGCAGATGGCACACTCTTCTCCTGCTGAGGCTGGGAAAGGCGACAACACAGGTCAGGGGTGCTTGGGGGCCACGAGAGGGCAGCCCACTCACATCACCACAGGTCAGAGAAGCACGTGGTCGGAGTATGAAGAATACTACCTTGTAAGAGAATGCTCATAATGCAATCAGTAAGAAAGGTTGGGAAGAAAATTGTAAGGTACATACATGCATAGCCTAAGATTCCAACTTAGAAAAAAGGAAAACAAAGCACAAATAACTCCCCACGTACGGAGTGCTATGCTTGGTCACTTCAGTCGTGTCTGATTCTGCGACCCCAGGGACCGTAGCCCACCAGGCTCCTCTGTCCATGGGGTTCTCCAGTCAAGAACACTGGAGTGGGTAGCCACGCCCTCCTCCAGGGGATCTTTCCAACCCAGGGATCAAATGCACGCTTCTAACATCTCCTGCATTGGCAGGCAGGTTCTTTACCACAAGTGCTACCTGGGAAACACCCCCCTCCACTTCTGTCCATATATATATATATATATATATACACACATATATATGATTACAAAATACCGGGAGGAAATCTACCTAACAGGCAATGTGAAGTTTGGGAGGTGTGCTTTTTTTTTCACTTCCTTTTTTATCTTTGAATATGTATTTTATTTCTGCTTGGCAAAGTTTTTTGTTTTTGTTTTGGTTTTGGTTTTTTACTATGAACAGGGATTGCTCTTTTAAAAGCAGGCGGACAAAATAACATCTATTCATGAGTGTGCCCAGTAACTTACGAAGCCAGCCAATGTCCTAGAAGGCAGAACTGTTACGTGGCTTTTAGGTTTCGGCCTATGGCCTGTGGGAGACTTGATGGCACCTGGGAAAGTGTAACTGAGTTCCCAGGGCTGGGGCCTCGCCCGGTTTCCCCAGCTCTGGAGCCCTGGGGAGACTCTGGCGCTCGGGAAAGCCACTCACCTTTGGGCCCGGGGAGAGCCTCATCACTGAGATCCCTTGGCATGGTTGTGGGAAAGTCGTTGGCTGTAAGATCTAAGGCAGAAAGGGAAAGTCAGGACCAGGGGAAAGCAGTCAGGGTGTTTCCATTCAACCCACCTCCCCAGTCCCTGCCTCCAAAGCAGAGTGTCCACCTCCTTTCTTCTCCGGGTCGCAGCGCTGCAGCTCCAAGCCGGGGGTCCAGCCCTGTCCTGGCCACCCCTTTCCCAGTGGGACCCAGCAGAGAATTTGTGGACCCGCAGCTTTTTCATCCTAATCCACGCTTCCTTCAGACAGCTCCTCTCTGCCCTACTGCCACTGCCTGAGCAGAGATCTTCAGCGTCGGTCACCGCCCCCCAATGGATGTGCAACAGAGTCCCCCAGGAGGTGGGCAAACAGGTGCCTGGGCCCCTCCGGGGGTGAGGCTCGAGCAGTTGTGACAAGCCATTCGAAAAACAAACACACTGGGGGGACTGGAATGCTCGTGCAGGTCCCTGGAAGACTGCCCAGGTATGCCAACACTTCTTTTCATGAGTCTTCCTGTATCTCCTCACTCCTCTGAAATCCACTCTCCTTTCAGGTGGTCCTCATTTCCCCACTGAGTGCCTGAACATCTCACCTTTGACCCCACCAGGCTGCCTTCTTGCCCACCTCTAACTTGCACACTTACATTCCCTTTGTTGCCACCCCGTCTGCAGCAAACTCCTGCTGTGACTGCAAAACCCAGCCCACCCCAAATATTTTTTTTTGTAAATGAGACCAGCCCTCTAACACAGGGGTCCCCAACCTCCGGGATCTGATGCCTGATGATCTGAGGTGGAGCTGATGGAATAATAATAGAAATAAAGTGCACAAGAAATGTAATGTGCTTGAATCATCCTGAAACCATTTCCCTCACCCCTCCTTCTGTGGAAAAGCTGTCTGCCACGAAACTGGCCCCTGGTGCCAAAAAGGCTAGGGACCGCTGCTCTAACATGTGTTTGGGGTGCCGGGCAGGGCTGCCCTCCCTGTGACTGGGTCTGGTCCCCAGCAAACATCTTCATACCCGGAGAGAAGCCGATGGAAAAACTCCATATGAAAGAAACAGCAGTTCTCCCCGACCCTGTACGCGGTCAGGCACCACCGGAGCCGCCGCCTCCCGCGCCCCCGTTCCCAGGGACGGCGCCTGGGTCCCCGCCCCTGGCCTCACCCAGCAGCTGGATGGCCTTGGTGGTCCCGTACACGTCCATCACGGCCCAGAGCGGGGCGCCCATGAGCACGCCCTCGCGCAGCAGCCGCCGGGGCCCCGAGTTGACCCGGGCGAAGATCCGGCCCTGGCGGTTCACCCAGAAGCGCACCACATCCCCCGGGAGGGCGCAGCCGTCAGGAAGCATGGCCGCCCAGGTCTGACTCTGCTGCTCCAGGTCCGGGCACACGAAGGGCGGCAGGCTGGGCGCGGACACCCGCGCGGGGTCCAGGCGCGTGAAGCCCACGCGGAGGCCACCCAGCCAGCCGGGCTCGTGCCACAGCATGCGCAGCGCCACGCGCTCTCCCGGCTGCACCGGCCGCTGGCTGAACACGATGCCGTCGTGGAACGTGGCGTGCCTGAACGCGGTGCTCCGCTGAGCATCCAGGCGCACCTGTGCGCCCACCGCCTGGGCGTGGAAGCGGAGCGCCTCTCGGGGAGCCTCGGCATCTGCGGCGGGGGCGGGGGCGTCACTGAAGGTCGGCCGGACACACACCGGCTGGCCTTCCGGGCAGCCTGGAGCCCTCCCCACCAGGGGAAAGGGGCATTTCCATCAACCCATGCTCCCTGGGGCTACTGTCCCGGCTCTCCCCCATCCCCACTCCAGAGACCTTCTTAGAACCAGTGGGGAACCCGCTTCGCCTGTCTGGGATCTTAGTTCTCTCCTGACTCTTGCCAAGCCTCAGTTTCCCTCCCTTACTGCAGCTTAGTCACTGAGTCCTGACGACTCTTTGAGATCTATGGACTGTAGCCTGCCAGGCTCCTCTGTCCATGGGGCTCTCCAGGCAAGAATACTGGAGTTGGGTTGCCATGCCTTCCTCCAGGGGAACTTCCCAACCCAGGGATCCATTCCTGGTCTCCTGTATTGCAGGCAGATTCTTTACCACTTGAGCCACAAGGGAACCCCTTCCTCCCTTAGGGATGTTGTAAAAATTAAAGGAACCGTTGACAGTACCAGCTCTGGATACCTGGTGATGGCTGTTATTGCCATTAACTAAAGAGAGCAGGTTTTAGAAGTCAACAGATGATCCTGCTTTTGTTTGACACATACGTTTATATGTGTACTATTCGCATGTTTACACATGTGTAGCCCGTCTGTATCTAGAAACAGGCTGAGAGATGGGCTGGCAGGCTGTTTGTGGTCAGCTCTAATTCTGCAGTGGCGGGGGGCGGGGGCGGCGGCTGAGTTTTCTGACTCTGCCACAGAGAACCAGCATCGCTGACCCCCAGTGAGGGTGACTTCTCTCGTCCTGGGAGAGAAAGAAGGAGCCTGGTAACTCCCAAAGTAGTGAGGGTGTGAAACCGGAAAAGGGGTCCCAGGTCAGCCCCTCAGAATTGTGGGCCAGGCCCAGCCTAGGCCTGGGTAAGCTTTGAAAGCAGGGGACTTCCTGACTTGCCTCCACTTGGCAGCTGGGACGGGAAAGTTCCTTGCTGGGCAGCCCTTCCTCTCAGTCCCAGAGGCCTGAAGGAAGCTGGTGGAGCTTCCGGCCCCAAGACGGGCACTTAGCCAGCTCCCCAGGCCTTAGCTCTCTCCCCCTCCCCTCCTGACCCTGCTTTTTCTGGGTTGGAGGAGGGAGGCTGAAAATATAAAGAGAATTCAATCAAAACTTGAGCCAGGGAACTTCCCTGGTTGTCCAGTGGTTAAGACTCCATGCTTCCAGTCAATGCAGGGGGCACACGTTCAATCCCTGCCCTCCTCTTGACACTCAGATGCCTGCAAGGTGTCAGCCAGGCACCGGGAGGGGAAGCTGGGCGTGGGCAGGTACGAGGCACACCGTCAAGGCCACAGCGAGTCCACCCCGACCCCCACCGGCTCGGGGACCAGTGGGGCAGGAGCCGAAGAAGCGGCTGATGGGACTGCTGGGTGCGTGAGTCCCTCAGCAGGGCAGGCGGGCCCTGGGGACCCTAGGAGAAGCAGACTTAGTTCTCTACAGGAATTTGACAGTCTGCAAAGCTTACCCCTGTCTCGGAAGTTTCCCACTGGCCCTTGGGCGCTATGTCCTCACGTCAGCAGTTAGAGGAGGGAGGCCGAGAGAGGTCACAGGACGCCGGGGCCCAGTGGACTGTGCTGCTTCTCCCAGCTGCCACCCGGCCTCCACTCACTGTCTCAGCAGCCCCCAGCAGTGGCCTGAGTGTGGCCCTCGCAAGGCACACAGGGCTTCTTGGGGGGTCAGCCTTTCCGCATGTGAGGTCCTGTGTGGCTGTGTTAGTTGTTCACTGCGAAAGGCCAAGGCTGAGCGGCAATGACAGCCACCCGTGTGCCGCCCGTCCGGCAGAACTGCGTCTGCCCACGGGGCCCCTTCCTCTGCTTTGCACGGGGCTCTGTGCCTGAGTTTGGGGCTGGCTCTGGGTAGTACCCCCTTCTCCAAGGCTGGCTGGCAGGGCTCCTCCCATTCTTTGACCCAAGTGACCCAGTCCAGCCTGCTCCTGGGGTGGGTGAGGCAGAGGTGGGCACTGGCCAAGCGTGGCTCTCCAAGTAGGCGTGTCCCCAGCCAGTTGGGCAGCGAGTTCTGAGCACTTTATGCCTGCAGGTGGCTGTTCTCATCAGCCCCACTTTCAGGCAGCATCCTGAGGCGCCTCAGGCAGAGTTGCCCATGGGGGACCCTCCCCAACTTCTCTGCCTGCCTCCCCTACTTCCACACTGTGCACTGGCTTGGCAACAGGGCCCCCTGGGTGGCTGGGGAGCAGGGAACACGGTCATGGCCTTTTGGATGTCCTGCCCTCTGGACAGGCGGATTCCAACCAGAGAATCTTTGCAGCAAGGCTCTTGGGATCTGAATGACCGGGCTCAGTGAGGACCTCCCCAGATCTTCATCTTCGTTGTCACCGCCCCTCCAGTCACCAAGCCTCTCCTGGCACCTATCAAGTGCCTTACAGACGCCCGGCCCCCCAGGGGAGCGCTCAGAGGACACTGAACTCAGGGAGGTGGTTGTGCCGCTGGACGCCAGGGAGCCCCGGCCCAGCTCCGCACCCTGCGCTCCTGCGCTGCCTCCCTCACGGCGGCAGCATCACCCGGAAATCCAAACAGCAGTTGCTGCTGCAGCATTGGCAGCGGGGCTTGGCCCCGCCCCGCCCCTTGATTCAGGTGCCTGGAACCCTAGGTTACTATGGTTACTGCGGAGTCAAGGGCTCCAGGTCCTTCTGCTTGGGAAGGAGCAGAGTCCAGGCTCTGGGAGCAGGGATGCGTGGTCCAGATCTCTAGTCATAAGAGACCCAGCTCTCCAAGCCCCGCCCCGGACACTAAGGCAAAGTTGTGACCTCAGGTGAGACTGGCAGAGAATCATTGAGCCTGGTGACCCTGTGGTCTGTGCTTCTGGCAGCTCTGTAACTGGCAGGATGGGGGCATTGTCTCCCAGCCTGCGGATGAGGAAACCGAGGCTCCGGGAGAAGTGACAGGAAAGGTCCCCACAGCTCTGTGAAGGCAGAGCTGGGACCCCAGTCTTCCACCAGGCCCCCTAAGGTCTACCCTCTTTCCCATCCCAGCCAGTCTTCTCTCTGCACAACAGGATCTAAAAGGCAAACAGGTCATAAGGGTCTTTGCATCACTGCAGGGATTGTGGCCCGAGTTCCTCAGACTCTATTGGATTCTTGCTGAGAAAGGAAGCTTTCACTACCTCCTGGGCTCCTAACTCATTGCCTAGGGCAGCCCGGCCTGGATCAGAAACTCCTTCTGAGAAATATTTACACTGACTATACCTCTATCTCCTGAGTCTTCCACCCCAGAAAACACAGAGCACCCCTCTGCTTCTTGTACTTCTGGTCCAGACAGAAAGCTCAGGGCTCACACTTACCAGCCTGAGAGCAGATCTGGGCCCCCATCCGCCTGGGCTCCTCAGGCATGGGTCCCTGGGTCTGAAGAAGGCCAGTGGACAGGTTTCCCAAAGATATTCAGCAGGTCCCCTTGTCATGGGGCCAGGATCATATTACAGTGTTGATGATTAATTAGAGATTGCAGTCACGAGTTACAATATCCAGGGAATTTCCTGATGACTGCTGGTTTGCAACAGGCCTGCCGCAGCTGGCTGGCCCGGAGGAAGCGGGGACTCGGGAGATGGCCGAGCTTGGATGTGGAGGAGCCTTCTCTCTAACTTCTGATCAGTTGCGATCAACCAGCTGTGCATTATCACTGCCTGAGTCGTGTTAATGAATACCTGTAGCCAGACCTCCCCCCAGAGACCTTGATTCCAGTGGCCTGGGGTGGAGCCCAGCATCGGCCTTGTTTAAAAGCACTCCCAGGGACTTCCTTGGCTGTCCAGTGGTTAAGACTTGTGCTTCCACTGCAGGAGACACAGGTTTGATCCCTGGTCAGGGAGCTAAGATCCCACATGCCATACAGTGAGGCAAAAAAAAAAAGCAAAATAAGCAAAAACCAAAATAATAAAAGTACAAGCACCACAGCTGATTTTAATGTACAGGGTAGAGAGAGATTCACTGCTACTGACCCCAGTATACAGGAGGCGCTTAATCAGTGTTGGTGAAGTGGGTTGAATTGAAGTAACTGCATTTCAGGACCTGTGAAGCTGCCCCGGGCCCGGGTCTCTGGCCAAGAGGAGAAGGGCCAAGCAGAGGTGTCGCCTGCTCCCCAGCCTTGCTGGAGCTGGAAGCCCACTGCCCAGAACCCCCCATGGAACACAGAGAGTCCCGCAGTGGGTCACACCGAGGCCAAGCTCCCAGGGTGTTAGTGATGGCAAGAGGCGTCAGAAATCTTTTGCCCCTTTCATTCCTGTTAGAGAAACTGAGGCTAGTGGCAGGGAAAGTGGCTTGCTCTAAGCTAGTACTTCTCAGATTGCAACACATGAACCTGCTGGGGATCTTGTTAAGATGAAGCTTGAATCAGAAGCTCCGGGCAGGTGTGGGATTCAGCCTTTCTAACAAGGCGGTTCTGCAGACCCCACTTCAGGTGACAGGCCTTAGATGAGTTTGGAGGCTTGTGGGTATCCTGGCCCTTGATCTCCAGGCTAAGGCCCTCCCAAGACTCTAGACCGAGGCCTTCAGCAGTGGCTACTCTGCTTTGGTTTTGTTTTCAATATTTATTTATTTGACTGCTCCGGCTCTTGGTTGCAGCATGTGGGATCTAATTCCCTGGCCGGGAGTTGAACTTGGGCCCCCCGAGTTGGGAACTTGGAGCCCAACCACCTGGACCACCAGGCAAGCCCCCCGATCATTGACTACTTGGAACTTGGCTGAAGGGGTGGATAGGCCCCATGCATTTCCCTGGGGACAGTGGTGCTGTTGGCTGAGCAGTTTGACTGCGGGTGAGGAGGGGAAAGGGTGAGTGTTTGGAGCCCCGGATTCTGTCTCCTGTGTTAGCTTTACCTCTCTCTCTCTCCCCAGGCCTTTGTGTCCCCATGTGTAGAATGGGAAACCAGGATGCACTGGTCTGTGCATCCCTGCCAGCCCCAGTGTGCCAGGATTTTGGTCCTGGTGACAGCTACTTGGCCTCGGTTGACTTCAGAATGTGTCAGTGTGACTCTGGACATCTGTTCCACACCAAGCCCCCTGCCAGGCTCTCTAAAAACTGTCTTTAAGGTCAAAGGCAAACTGGTGAGAAGTCAGGAGCAATCATAGTGCGTCTGTGGCCAATGATCCTGCTGGCCAAGTCGGCGGGATCCTGGCTTAGGACTGGAGTCAGAGGCCGCCTTCCCCGCCCCCCCTGACCCCGCCCGTAGGGCTGGCTGTTTGCCTTGGGTGAGCTGGAGCCAAGAGCACCTTTTTGATAAGCCACATTCCTATAAAAGAGATAGTTATGGTATCTTATCAGGGAGATCAGGCCTTGAGCCTCAGCCCATCTGGAAAGTTACTGGAGAGGCTGTGGACACTAGGCTGCCCAGTGCCAGCAGGCTGAGGTGGTATGGCCTCACCTTCAGGACCCCGGTGGGGTGGGCATCCTGAGAATTCAAATCCAGGGCCTGGGGTGCTGAGGCCTTCTCTCCCATCACACATTCCCCAGGTTTCTTGTTTTAATCATTTTAATTTTTTTAATTTTAATTTTTGGCTGCGATGGGTCTTTGTTGCTGTGAGTCGGCTTTCTCGAGCTGCAGTGAGCGCGGCCACTCTGTCACCGTGCTCCGGCTTCTCGTCGCGGTGGCTTCTTTCGTTGCAGAGCTGGAGCTCCGAGCACAGGCTCGATGGTTGTGGCATGGGCTTAGTGTGGGACCTTCCTGGACCAGAGATCGAACCCATGGCCCCGGCACTGGCGGGCAGATTCTTTTTTTTTGGCGGGCAGATTCTTAACCACTGAAGCACCAGGGAAGTCCCACCTCCAGTTTATTTATTTATTAATAACAAACACTACTGTCCCAAGTCCAGTACTGTATTAACTTGCTAATCCTCATGGCAACTTCTTGAAAAGATGCTACTTATGGTAATCATTCTCATTTTACAAATGGGGAAACCGAGGCTCAAGGAGGTGAAGCAACTTGTTCAGAATCAGAAGTGAAAGACCAGGGCGTGGCCCCAGCTGTCTGACTGGAGAGCAGCTGCCTTATCTGCCATGCTGTGTAGCCTCCACGATCCTCCCCCAGGCCATGGCCCTTCTGAGCATTCAGTTGCTACCAACATCTTCCCCATCTCACTGACACTAGTAGGGGCTCATGGATAGCTGCTGACTGGTTGCCTGAGTGTGAAGTGGAGGCCACCCCATGATGGAGACTGCACCCTTCCCTCTAGGACACCTGCCTGGCCGCAAGGCTGTTGTAAATATTTGTTTCAGGAAGGTATTGACTGGCCCCTTCATAGATCGCAACCTTCTCCTGGCAAAGGGGCTTGCATTACTTGGTGAAGCTATGAGCCATGCCACGCAGGGCCACCCAAGACGAACGGGTCATCGTGAAGAGTTCTGACAAAACGGGGTCCGCTGGAGGAGGGAACGGCAAGCCACGGCAGCATTCTTGCTGCAAGAACCCCATAACAGTAACAGTGCGAAAAGGCAAAAAGATACAACAGCAGAAGATGCCCCCCCCCCCAGGTTGGAATGTGTACAGTATGTTACTGGGGAAGATGAGGGCAGTTACTAATAGCTCCAGAAAGAATGATGTGGCTGGGGCAAAGCAGAAATGACGCTCATTTGTAGATGTGTCTGGTGGTGAAAGTAAGGTCTGATGCCATAAAGAACAATATTGCATAGGTCCATGAACTTGAGCAGTATGTGAACCAAGAACTTCCAGATATACAAACTGGATTTAGAAAAGGCAGAGGAACCAGAAATCAAATTGCCAACATCCATTGGATCATAGAAAAAGAAAGAGACTTCCAGTAAAACTTCTGCTTTATTGATTACATTAAAGCCTTTGACTGTGCACAACAACCTGGAAGATTCTTGAAGAGGGGGATTACCAGACCACCTTACCTGTCTCCTGAGAAACCTGTAGGCGGGTCAAGAAGCAACAGTTAGAATGGGACAAGGTTACAAATTGGGAAAGGAGTACCACAAGGCTGTATATTGTCACCCTGCTTATTTAACTTCTGTGCAGAGTACATCATGTGAAATGCTGGGCTGGATGAATCACAAGCCAAAATCGAGATTGCCAGGAGAAATATCAACAACCTCAGATATGCGGATGATACCACTGCCCTTAGGCAGAAAGTGAAGAGGAACTAAAGAGCCTCTTGATGAGGGTGAAAGAGGAGAGTGAAAAAGCTGGCTTAAAACTCAAACATTAAAAAAACTAAGATCATGGCATCTAGTCCCATCACTTCATGGCAAATAGAAGGGGGAAAAGTGGAAGCAGTGACGGATTTTATTTTCTTGGGCTCCAAAATCACTGCGGACCATGACTGTAGCCATGAAAAGAAAAAAAAAAAAAAAAAGACACTTGCTCCTTGGAAGGAAAGCTATGACAAACCTAGACAGCATATTTAAAAGCAGAGATATTACTTTGCCAACAAAAGTCTGTCTAGTCAAAGCTATGGTTTTTCCAGTAGTTATGTATGGATGTGAGAGTTGGACCATAAAGAAGGCTGAGTACCCAAGAATTGATGCCTTCAAATTGTAGTGCTGAAGAAGATTCTTGAGAGTCTTTTGGACTGTAAGGAGATCAAACCAGTCAATCCTAAAGGAAATCAACCCTGAATATTCGCTGGAAGGACTGATGCTGAAGCTGAAGCTCCAGTACTCTGGCCACCTGATGCAAAGAGCTGACTTGTTGGAAAAGACACTGATGCCGGGAAAGACTGAAGGCAAAAGGAGAAAGGGGAGGCAGATGAGATGATTATATAGTATCATCAACTCAATAAACATGAATCTGAGCAAAGTCCAGGAGATAGTGAGGGACAGAAGAGTCTGAAGGGCTGCAATCCACGGGGTCACAGAGTCCGACTGGACTTAGCTGCGGAACAGCAGGGACAGGCCCTATGAGACGAGGGTGTCCTCATCTGGATATAGTTGGGCGGCCCCTGCTGGATATAGTTGGTACTGCAGGAGGGGTGAGCCCACAAAGCCAAGAGGGGCACCCTCAAAGCCAGGAGGGGCCCTCCCAGGACTAGAGGTCAGAGGGGCTGAGGGTTCTGCTCCTCCTCCCTCACCTTGAAGCTCCCCACAGACTCCCTACCCCCGCCAGGGTCCATGCACTGGCAATCAATCATCAGTTTGCCCAGACCCTCATCATTACAAAGGGCTGTTCCCCAGGTCATCTCCTAAGATGCCTCAAGTGCTCCGAGAAGCTTCTGGACAGATGTGTCAGTCCCCATCACACAGCAAGGGAGCTGGGGTCTTGCCTAGGGTTCACACCAGCCTGCCACTGAGCAGAAATGGGAAGCAGTGGGAATCCAGCCAATCTGAGACTCTGCTAGGCGGCCCAGCCTCTGTGTCTGCTGCTGGGGCCCCGAGACCCCTTGCCTGTGCTCAGCTGTTAGCTGACACGTGAAATCTCAGAGACAATGGGGTCTGCTGGGCCTGGAGACCAGCCCTTGGAACAATCAGGGCTGTCTACACGGTAGGTAGTCAGCAAGGACTTGTCAGTGCCAAACAGTGCAGTGTGGCCGTTTCTTTAAAAATTGTCCGTCAGCCAACCTCACAACCCAGCGATCCACTCCTGGGTGAACAGCGGTCTCTTGCTTCTCCTTGAGAGGATGAACGGTGGAAGAAGCATCCACACGCCCTTGGAAAAATCTGCCCTGGAAATCAGAGGGCAGGGCAAGCACTGCCACCTGGTGGAGAGAAGTGGAACTGACCGTGGATCTAATATGCTGGAAGGAAATGGTCGGGACCACAAAGGCTCCCAGCTTCGTTCCCAGGCCCCGGCTCTCTCTGCCCACTTGCTTCCTGCCAAAGAGCCTCCTAGAAATTCTTTGGAGTCCACCAAATCCTTTTGGTGAGTGGCTGGACCCCCCACCCAGAGGTCCGGAGGTCGGAGAGGAAGGCCAGCGCTGCCAGCAAAGTAGTCAGCCCCTAGTTAGTCTGTGCTCTTATTTCCACACTGCCGCCCTGTCCAGACCTTCTGGGTCCTGATTCTCTACGGCTTCCACCGCCCTGAACCCCTCAAACCCTGCGAGTGTGGAAGCTGCCGGAGAGGGGAGCCAGGGAATGAGGCATGGCTGAGGGGGCTGTGCGCAGCTCAGAGGTGAGGGAAAGGGGGAGGCACAGCCTCTCCTCTTCTGGCTTCTGGCTTCCGTTTCCCTGCGCCCACTCATCACACATGCATCTTCAGCGCGTCTGTTCCCGGAAGACTGTGGCACCTGCCCCGAGGATGTCATTTATGTCTGTGTATGTGCGCAACAGATACTTATTGAATTCTTACTAAGTGCCAACTTTTTCACTCTCCTCTTTCGCTTTCATCAAGAGGCTCTTTAGTTCTTCTTTGCTTTCTGCCATAAGGGTGGTGTCATCTGCATATCTGAGGTTTTGATATTTCTCCTGGCAATCTTGATTCCACTTTGTGCTTCATCCAGCCAGGCATTTCGTGTGATGTACTCTGCATAGAAGTTAAATAAGCAGCCTTGACATACCCCTTTCCCAATTTGGAACCAGTCTTGTTCCATGCCCAGTTCTAACTGTTGCTTCCTGACCTGCATACAGATTTCTCAAGAGGCAGGTAAGGTGGTCTGGTATTCCCGTCTCTTGAAGAATTTTCCACAGTTTGTTGTGATCCACACAGTCAAAGGCTTTGGCATAGTCAACAAAGCAAAAGTAGATGTTTTTCTGGAACTCTCTTGCTTTTTTGATGATCCAGTGGATGTTGGCAATTTGATCTCTGGTTCCTTTGCCTTTTCGAAATCTAGCTTGAACATCTGGAAGTTCATGGACCACATACTGTTGAAGCCTGGCTCAGAGAATTTTGAGAATTACTTTGCTAGCGTGTGAGATGAGTGCAATTGTGTGGTAGTTTGAGCATTCTTTGACATTGCCTTTCTTTGGGATTGGATGAAAACTGACCTTTGCCAGTCCTGTGTCCACTTCTGAGTTTTCCAAATTTGCTGGCATATTGAGTGCAGCACTTTCACAGCATCATCTTTTAGGATTTGAAATAGCTCAACTGGAATTTCATCACTTCCACTAGCTTTGTTCGTAGTGATGCTTCCAACGCCCACTTGACTTCACATTCCAGGAGGTCTGGTGTGTGATCACACCATCATGGTTATCTGAGTCATGAGGATCTTTTTTGTATAGTTCTTCTGTGTATTGTTGCCACATCTTCTTAATATCTTCTGCTTCTGTTAGGTCCATACCATTTTGGTTGGCTTAAAACTCAACATTCAGAAAACTAAGATCATGGCATCCGGTCCCATCACTACATGACAAATAGATGGGGAAATAATGGGAACAGTGACAGACTTTATTTTGGGGGGCTCCAGAATCACTGTAGATGGTGACTGCAGCCGTGAAATTAAAAGACGCTTGCTCCTTGGAAGAAAAGCTATGACCAACCTAGACAGCAGACTAAAAAGCAGAGACATTGCTTTGCCAACAAAGGTCCATCTAGTCAAAGTTATGGTTTTTCCAGTGGTCATGTATAGATGTGAGACTTAGACTATAAGGAAGGCTGAGTGCCAAAGAATTGATGCTTTTGAACTATGGTGTTGGAGAAGACTCTTGAGAGTCCCTTGGACTGCAAGGAGATCAAACCAGTCAATCCTAAAGGAAATCAATCCTGAATATTCATTGGAAGGACTGATGTTGAGCTGAAGCGCCAATACTTTGGCCACCTGATTCGAAGAACTGACTTGATGGAAAAGACCCTGATGCTGGGAAAGATTGATGGCAGGAGGGGAAGGGGCTGACAGAGGATGAGATGGTTGGATGGCATCACCGACTCAATGGACATGAGTTTGAGTGAGCTCCGGGAGTTGGTGATGGACAGGAAAGCCTGGTGTGCTATAGTCCATGGGGTCACAAAGAGTCAGACACGACTGAGTGACTGAACTGAACTACCAAGTGCCAAGCACTGTTCTTTTTTTCCAAGTGACCAGAGAATGAAGGAAACCTAGTACCTGACCTTTAGTTAATTCAAGTACACCCTGATACTTAAAGAAGTGCTACAAGAAAGCCAGATTGAGGGTTGGGAAAACCATGGGTTCAGTGGGGAGCTCTTATGCATAGGAAATGGGTGATTTTGCAGAGCAACAGATATTAAAAATTGATCCCTGAAAGATCATTAGACTTCAAACAGCAATAGGAAAAAGAAAAGCAGTCTGGGAAGAAGAAACCACATATGTAAAGGCACAGAAATGTAATTGTGCACACACACTACTCTCTGGTTGTATAAATTAAAATTAGGACTGCTTACATATGACAGAATACCCAAAAGAATAGTGGCTTAAATGAGAGGTGTTCATCCCTTTTTCACACCAAATAAATTGCAAGTAAGCAGTCTGGGGTAATTGTGACAGCTCTATGACCATAAGGAACCCAGGTTCTCTCTACTTTTCTCCTCCACTCTTCTAGCGATAGCCTTCATACTCAAGGTCACTTTTAGATCAAAAAGGCTGCTGGAGCTCCAGCCAGCACATCAGCATTCCAAAGGTAGCAGAAAGGGGAAAGTTCCCCAAGGCATTCCTCTCGGCTACATCAGCTCCTTGTTAAGTTGACATACCGGAGGACTTATGTAACACTTTTGTTGACACTTTATTGGCCAGAATTTTGTCATGTGGCCACAAAAAGCTGCAAGGGAAGCTGAGAGATGCAGTCTTTATTGAGGGAGCAGATAAACACAGGGTTCTATTATTAGGGAAGAAGGAGGGATGTATGGCGGGGATAACATGGAAACATACATTATCAAATGCAAAATAGTGGATGAGAATTTGCCCTATGACTCAGGGAACTCAAACGGGGGCTCTGTAACAATTTAGAGGGGTGGGATGGGGAGGGAAGAGGAGGGAGGCTCAAAGGTGAGGGGACGTATGTTTACCTATGGCTGATTCATGTTGATGGTTGGCAGAAACCAACAAAATACTGTAAAGCAATTATCCTTCAATTAAAAATAAATAAATAAAAATTTAAAAACAGAAGGAGGATATGGGCAGCTAGCACTGTCCAGCCCAGGGGCAGTGGGGCAGGGGTCCTCCAGTGTGTGGACAGAGGTGAGAGCAGGGAACTAGCTCACAGAGGCCACGCTAAGGAGGGTATGGACTTTATTCTGTAGAAAACAGGGACTCACTAAAGGATTCCGAACAGGAGTTTGGGTGAAGGGTCTGGAGCAATTTCCTTTGGGGAGAGATTCAAACAGAAGAGAACTATCCAAAGTCAGGACAACAGAGGGCTGAGGGCAGGGAGGAGAGCTGTCAGCGGGCGATGAGCCGGGGACTGCAAGAGGAAGGCGATGAGGACAGGACGGAGCCCGGGAAAGCGGAGGCACTGCCAGCTCCCAGGGGAGGGACACGGTGAGTTCAAGATATAGGACAGAGCTCAAGAGAGGTGACCCTTCAGGTCAGATGGCTCGAGGGCACCTGAGGATCCAGGCAGAAGTAGAAGCCAGAGGCCAGTGCTGGGGACTCACCTGGAGGAGCCACCAGTTCTCCAGCTGTGTGTGAGATCTGCCCGCAGCGGTGCCGAGGTGTCGAGCAGGGGGAATCTGATAAAGCCTCCAGAGTTACTAGGCAGGGAGGACAAGGGAGTGGGTGAGGGTAAGCGCACACTCCTTGGAGCCCGACAGAGCTGCCGCTTAACAACCATTAAGCTTTGGGCTAGTTGCTTGCCTTCCTAAGCCTTGGCTTTCTCAGCTGCGAGGTGGGAATGAAGAACCCCCCTCGGGGGCTGACAGGAGGATGGAATGGGTGAGTGCTCAGCCCCGGCAACAGCTCTGCCAGTAAACAGCAGCTCTCACCATTAAAGGGGCAGCTCTCTCCTTGCTGGAGGGACATCAGGGCCTTTCTTGGGGTCTTGAGCCTGCCCAACAGTCCTCCTGCTGCAGGGCAGGGTCCCCGGGCCCCAGCTGAGTTCGCTGCGGAGGGAGGCACCGGTACTCTGCATCTGCAGGGCCCCGCGGAGCCCGGACCCAGCACGGCCAGGGCAGCCCCGGGCTCAGGCGGATCTCCCGGGCAGGGGCATCGCCAGCCCAAGCCGCTGGCTTGGAAAAGGCATTGTGTGTGCGCCAGGACACAGATGAGCAGAAGGGTGAGGGCCAGTCGTGAGCCCCATAGAGATGATTCTAAGGAGCCCGGTTTGGGAAACTGAGAAAGATAACTGGTGGGGCAGAGGGAGAGGTCCAGCCCGCCGTCATGAGCGGAGCAGTGGCCCACAAACATTTGCACGAGGTCAGCGTGTGGCATGGGCAGTGTCCAACCAGGAGAAAATACCTGACTTGGAGTCCGGTAGACAGTGGTGGTTTAGTCGCTAAGTCGTGTCCAATTCATTGCAACCCCAGGGACTGTAGCCCGCCAGGCTCCTCTGTCCATGGGATTTCTCAGGCAAGAATACTGGAGTGGGTTGCCATAACAGTATCCCCTGCTTGACCCTTCCATTTAGAAGGTCAGTCTAGTCCTTATCCCCAAAATGACCGCAGAAGGCATTTGGGAAAACCAACATGTCAGGGACCAGCACAGGAATAAGGGCCCTCAAAGGACATGGAGAGGAGCATCAGAGACAGGGGAGGAGCCTGGCATCCAGAAGCTAAGGATGAGCCCAGAGGGAGGAACTGGAGGTGGCCAAGCTCAATCCAGGGGTCAGGTGGGATGACAGCTGGGAAGAGGCCATTGGGTTTGTGGGGAAGGAGGTCAGTGGCTGGAGAGCAGGTCCGAGGTCAGGGGTGGAGGCAGAAGTCAGGGGGCAGCTGCGTCCAGTAGGCTGTGAGAGAGGCTCAGAATTGCTTAAGATACGTTCCATTTCCTTCCAAGTCCAAGGGGAAGGGGACTTCCACTCTGTGAACCATCATGAGCCAGCCCATGTGTCTGTTGTTTCTTTTTCCACGCCCCACAACATGTGGGATCTCAGTTCCCCAAACAGGGAACGAGTCCGTGCCCTCGGCAGTGGACGCGAGGAGCCTTCACCACTGGACTACCAGGGAAATCCCGGGCCAGGCCGCTTCTGACACGTACTCTTCCTCGCTGGGGTCCTGTCTCCTCCACATGGCCAGAGTGCCTGCCCGGGAGCCACGCGCCAGCAGCAGGAGGAAAGCGCTCAGACGGGGCACGGGCGTGCCCCCTCCTTTCTAGGGCAGAGCCGGGAAGGTTGCCACCTCCTCTTAGTATCTTCTGCTTCTGTTAGGTCCCTACCATTTCTGTCCTTTATTGAGCCCATCTTTGCATGAAATGTTCCCTTGGTATCTCTAATTTTCTTGAAGAGATCTCTACTCTTTCCCATTCTATTATTGTCCTTCTAGTCAAAGCTATGGTTTTTCCAGTAGTCATGTATGGATGTGAGAGCTGGACCATAAAGAAGGCTGAACACCAAAGAACGGATGCTTTTGAACTGTGGTGCTGGAGAAGGCTCTTGAGAATCCCTTGGACTGCGAAGAGATCAAACCAGTCAGTCTTAAAGGAAATCAATCCTGAATATGCATTGGAAGGACTGATGACGAAGCTGAAACTCCAATACTTTGGCCACCTGATGCGAAGAGCTGACTCATTTGAAAAGACTCTGATGCTGGGAAGGATTGAGGGCAGCAGGAGAAGGGGCCGACAGGGGATGAGATGGTTGGATGGCATCACCGACTCAATGGACATGAGTTTTAGCAAGCTCTGGGAAATGGTGAAGCTGGTGTGATGCAGCCCATGGGGTCACAAAGAGTCGGACACGACTGAGCGAACGAACAACAGGAAGGTTCACACAGGCCCTTACTCCAGCTCACATCCCACTGGCCACATCCAACTACAGGGCCTAGGAAGGTAGCCTTTATTCTGGACAGTTCTGTGTCCAGCTAGGAATGGGGGCCGGCTGTTACCATAGGAGAGAAGGAATACGGGAGGGAGAGGAGCGGTCACAGGGTGCAGGGTAAGAGGGGGCGGCAGCCAGGAGCACAGGGTGAAGGGAGGAGAGCGCTTTGCCCAGGGAACCCCTGCCAAGCACAGGTGCACCCTGGCGAGGCGTCTCCTGGGTCCGTAGCCACGTGTATCCACTGTGAGGGTGGAGGTGCAGGTGGGCGGGGAGGGGAGTCGGTGTTGCTGAGAACGCCCTCTGCTGGCCAGGAAGACACATTCCAGAGCTTTTCAGAGAATTTTTCAAGTTTCCCTCGGAGGGTCTTCTGGCCCCACACCAAAGCCGAAATAACACAGAAAGTAAGAAATGTCTTTCTTCTGGGACTTCCCCTGTGGTCTCTCAGCAAAGACTCCAAGTTCCCAGTGCAGGAGGCCCTGGAACTAGATCCTGTGTGCCACAACTAAGAGCGGTGAGCCAGATAAATAAATAATAAATAAATATATATATATATATATATTTTTAAAAAGACATTTTCCACTCTTTTGAGCTTTTGCCCACTGTCATTGCTCACATTGGCCCTTGTCATTGTGTCCACTGCCTGGGCCGTGGGCACAGTCCTCAGACAAGGGATGACCACCCTCCAAGCCCCCTGGTGCTCCCTCCACCCCGGCAGAGACACAACCCCAGATGTCCGGCACCAGAGTGGGCTCCAGCCTATTCTGTCTCCTAGGGGACTCTCCACCCTCCCCTTGAGCTTCCAGATGCAAGATAAGAACTGATCCATCCTCCGGGGATGAAGGGGTTAACAGTTGGGTGTCTGTCCCCCTGGGCTGTGCACCCACTGACTTTTGCTGCCTCTCCCAGCTCCTGATTATGTGTGAAAATATATGCGAGGAAGACAGGTCCTCAAATTCTGTTTCCAGGGGTCTCGCTTGTCCTGAGCGCTGACTTTGGTGGGGGCGGAGGCGGGTCTTGGGGTGACTAAGTGTGAGCAAGTGCTCCGGGCACCACCCTGCACTTCACTCTCTCACCTGTGAGTGGGGACCAGCCCCCCGTGCCCACCCCCACATGTGGCCTCTCCAAGACCTTCATCAACTCACTGAGTCCTTCAGCGGGACAGTCAGCAAACACTTCCTGGGCCTCTGATGTGCTGGCTCTGTGCTAAGTACACCAGATACCTTAGTGCCGTTGGCAGCGTGGAGTCAGGTCTCGGCCACCACTGGCTGTGTGCCTTGGGTGTGTTTCAGATGCAGAAATTGAGGCTCAAGTGTCAGTAACTAGTAGAGGTTAAACCAGAACTGATTCCTAAGTTCTCCACCCTTTTATTAATTCTAAAATAAAGATAACTAGTCTCCTGATGGCTTCCCTGGTGGCTCAGATGGTAAAGAATCCGCCTGCAATTTGGGAGACCTGGGTTCGATCCCTGGGTCGGGAAGATCTCCTGGAGAAGGGAAAGGCTACCCACTCCAGTATTCTTGCCTGGAGAATCCCATGGACAGAGGAGCCTGGTGGGCTACAGTCCATGGGGTGACAAAGAGTCGGACACAACTGAGTGATTTTCACTTTCAGTCTCCCAAGTAAATGTCCCAAAGACATTTGAAAAATGGGCAAAAGCTCAGTACACGTAGGGAGTTCCCTGGTGGCCCAGTGATTAGGTCCCTTTCACTGCCTAGGATCTGAGTTTGATTCCCAGTAGGGGAACTAAGATCTTGTGTGGCACATGCTGTGGCCAAAACAAACACCCAAAATCTGAAAAGAATGACAATTTTCCAAAGTAGAAATAAATTCTACAATCAAGTGAAATATTAAAAAAAAAAAATCAGTACATGTACCTGGCAGCATGTATTTTTTAACCACATTTCCTTGTTTGCAGGTCTGTTCCAGATAGATAAGGAGGCTTAAAAACAAACTCAGACTTCTGGATAATTGAGGTGCCACGTCTTTGGGTGGGTCCCGTGTTTGTGGGAGTTGCTCTGAGTGTGGGGCCTGTCTGTGAGCTCCCCCAGGCCTCGCCCAGTGGGGTGTGGTCATCGGAGCTGAAGTAAAAGGCCTGAGCCCCCCTTTTAGCCTTTTAGTACCAGAGGGGAACCCAGTGCCTCCCCTCAAAGGCTCCAGGGACTCTGGGGAGAGGTTAACAAAGGCCTCCCTTCTCTGCCCACTGTTTCTTGGCTGCTGCCTCCTTCTGCCAAATCCCCCTCTCTGGTCTCCTTTCCCATGGAGGTTTTCTTCCCTGCAGCCCACCCAGCACACCCCAGATAAGCTCTAACAATGAAGTTGTGTGATGGGGAGGGGGACCCACAGTGTCGCTCAGCACAGAGAACAAAGTTAAATCAGAACCCAACCAACCACTGTTTTCAAGGTCCTGTTTCTCTCCTGGGATTTCTCCCTGTTCCTGGCTTTATAAGCCTCAACCTTCCTTCATACCTCCAGGCCCTTTATTCTCCCCTTCTCCTCACCTGTGGTCTCTGTTTATTTCTGAAGCAGAGATGTTCAGCTATCCCTCTGAACTGATGTAACCCCCAAGACTAATTTTTCCAGGCTTGCCCCAGTCCCCAAGGGGCTCTGCTAAAGTTCATGACCACTACTTTCAGATTCTGGCAACATTGTGTATGGAAATAACACTGACACCCCTCCCCCCAAAAACACAGAGAAATTCAGAGTGGACGTTGGAACCACAGTAGAATTTGAAAAAAGGGTGGGGAAAAACCCAGGTATTGGGTGTATAGAGAGGACTTGAAATCAGAGTTGAGCTTTGACCTTGACCATGGGCCCAATGATAGGGGCTGAAGTTTCAGCCCCTCAGGGTCAAGAGCATGGCCTCAAGAAGAAACAGGGGACTTCCCTGGTGGTCCAGTCGCCAAGAGTTCATGCTTCCAATGCAGGGGACCAGGGTTCCATCACTGGTCAGGGAACTAGACCCCACATGCTGCAACCAAAGATCACAGATGCTGCAACTAAGACCTGGCACAGCCAAATAAGTAAATAAATATTTTAAAAAGAAGAAGAAATAGAACTGAGATTGCTATATAAGCTAGAACCCTGAAAAGGCTGCCATCAGGAAATAATCTACCCACCAATTTAGGGAACGGACAGTGAATCTTGCTCTGGCTTATGGCTCTGGGTGGGAGAAAAGATGCTTAGGAAAGACCAGAACTGAAAACTATCCATATCCATGGAGGTGGCATCCAAATTTATACTCTCTATGGGGCAAAGAATTCCCAAGTTGAAAAATAAACATAAAAAAGATTTCCCTACGGGTCTGAGAACTAAGACCCTGCATACATTGCAGCATGGCCAAAAACCTAAAAATAAAATTAAAAGTTGCATAAAGATAAAGAAATAATACCTCAATAAATTTTTTAAAAATTACTCTAATGAGCCCTTGGAACAGTTAGCATGAAAACATACAAAAATAGATCTCTGAGGCCATTTTCACAGTCCAGGACACATAGGACTCCCACAGAGCAAAATAATCTCACTGAAGATGAGTTCAAAAACACCAATTAAATTACACACAAGAAAACTATCTACTGTGAAGGAGAGTCAGCAAATACAGCAAATGGAAAAATCATCTCTGAGAACTTGGGTAATAGGACAAGCTGAAAGAGATCATAATGATATGCTAAAATACTTAAACATATAAAGGGAGGAACAAAAATGATAGGGAAGGAGCAGGATATTATGAAAAAGATGTGAAAAGGATGAAACAGATTGGAAAAGGGAGCAAGGAAATGAAAGACATAGACATTGAATTTGTAAATGGAATGGATGGACAAGCCAGCAGACTAGACACTAGTTGGATTAACTGGAAGACAAATCTGAGAAAATTAATTAGAATGCAACATTCCGTCAAAGGATGAGAACATTTGAAAGAAAGGTTGATACAGACGATGAAATGATATGGTTCAATATATAACAAACAGAAGTTGTAGAAGAGAAAAATCAGAATGAATGGGCCAGGAATAACATTTGCAATATTCAAAAAAATAATGAATGAAAAATTCCTAGGATTAAAAAAAAGGCATGAATCTTCAGACGGAAGACGCACACTGAATCCTAGGCAGGATAAAGAAGAGTCAATCTGGTCCCATCACTTCATGGCAAATAGACGGGGAAACAGTGGAAACAGTGGCTAACTTTATTTTTCTTGGCTCCAAACTGCAGATGGTGATTGCAGCCATGAAATTAAAAGATGCTTACTCTTTGGAAGGAAAGTTATAACCAACCTAGACAGCAAATTAAAAAGCAGAGACATTACTTTGCCAACAAAGGTCCATCTAGTCAAGGCTATGGTTTTCCAGTAGTCATGTATGGATGTGAGAGTTGGACTATAAAGAAAGCTGAGTGCAGAAGAATTGATGCTTTTGAACTGTGGTGTTGGAGAAGGCTCTTAAGAGTCCCTTGGACTGCAAGGAGATCCAACCAGTCCATCCTAAAGGAGATCAGTCCTGGGTGTTCATTGGAAGGACTGATGCTGAAGCTGAAACTCCAATACTTTGGCCACCTGATGTGAAGAGTGGACTCATTTGAAAAGACCCTGATGCTGGGAAAAATTGAGGGCAGGAGGAGAAGGGGACGACAGAGGATGAGATGGTTGGATGGCATCACCGACTCAATGGACATGAGTTTGGGTGGACTCCAGGAGTTGGTGATGGACAGGGAGGCCTGGCGTGCTGCCGTTCATGGGGTCGCAAAGAGTCGGACATGACTGAGCGACTGAACTGAACTGAACGTAGGAAAAAAGGGAACGCTCCTGCACTAATGCTGAGAACGTAAACTGGTGCAGCCACTATGGAAAACAATATGCAGTTTCCTTAAAAAATTAAAAATGGAACTAACATACGATCTGGCTATTTCACTTTTGGGTTTTTATCCAGAGAAAACAAAAACACTAATTCCAAAACATATGCGACCCCTGTGTTCAATGAAACATTAATTACAATAGCCAAGAAACAACCTAAGTGCACATCAATGGATGAATGGATAGATCAATGGTTTATGTGTACAATGGAGTATTGTTTTGTTATTGTTGTTTCATCACTAAGTCATGTCCAACTCTTGCGACCCCGTGGACTGTAACCCACCAGGTACCTCTGTCCGTGGGATTTCTTAGGCAAGAATACTGGAGAGGGTTGCCGTTTCCTTCTGCAGGGGAGCTTCCTGACCCAGGGATCAAATCTGCATCTTTACCAGTAGATTTCTTTACCCCTGGGCCATCAGGGAAGCCCCACAGTGGAATATTACTCAGCCATTAAAAAAGATGAAGTCTTAAAAAAAAAAAAAAAAAAGATGAAGTCTTGCCATTTGCAACACATGGTTGACCTCGAAGATATTATGCTAAGTGAAATAGATAGAGAAAAACAAATACCATATGATTTCATTTCTATGCAGAATCTAAAAACAAACCAACAAAAACACAATAAATGAATAAACCAAAGCAAACAGAAACATGTAGATACATAGAACAGAGTCGTATTTACCAGAGGGAACCAGAGGGGAAGCCAAGGGCAGTGGGAGGTGTAATGGGTGAGGGGGTCAGCTGTATGGGGACAGACGGAAACCGAACTTTGGGTGGTGAGCACGCTGTGGGGTCAACAGAAGTTGAAATCTACACCACCAATGCCATCAGGTGGGCTGTGGGGGCAAAGAGAGGTGGAGAGGCCGGGACAGGCTGAGCTGAGTGATGGGAGGAGAAGGGGGATGCTGGATGGACGGAGCAGAGATGAGGACCGAGGAAAAAACCTTTGTTTACAGCTCAGAAACCAAACCTATGCCAGAGGCAGCTTGCCAGCCCTGAGAAGAGGGCAGGCTGTAAGCCGAGAGACCCACGCGAGGCTTGTTTCTCACACACTAATCTCACTGTCTTCACGTCAACACCCAGAGGTAAGGATTCCCACTTTACAGGAGAGGAGAGTGTGGCCCAGAGGCTGAGGGCATGTCCAGGGCCACACAGCAAGGGGCCGGGCAGGGGCTGACCGCACTCTGAGCTCAGTCCCCACGTGGGAGTCAGGCGCTGTCTTTCCAGAGTGCACTGGGCCGAGAGACCCAGCTGAGCCCCCCGACTCCGCACCGGCAGCCCCCTGGGCCTCATCCTGAGGGGCAAGTGGCCGCAGCAGCAGAGGTCAGACCAGAGGGAGGAGGGCCCTGCAGGGCGGCGTGCCCGGCGGCTGCCCTCCCATCTGCAGCTGCCTCCTTCTCCTCCAGAAACGACAAGAGTGAGCCTATGGGGCTGAGGCTTCTGTGGGCGCCCCTCTTCAGGGCAGCCCCTCCACTCCTCGATCTGAGGGCCGGTCAGAAAAAGCTTCCCAGAATGCACTGGACCGAGAGACCCACCTGACCCCCCACTGCCCCCCGCACCCCTACACTTGCTGAGAATCTAGGACCTGCCCAGGCCTCCCCCCACAAGGCCTTCCTGCCTTCTCAGTGGTCCGCGGTGCCTCCCCAGTCCCTGTTTCCCGGCTACCCTCCGCCTGGGGATGGGTCCTGGCTTCTGTGTAGGGAGGATGGGAAAAGATGGGGGTGCGATGGGACACCTGGAAGGCTGAGCCCCAGCCCTGCCCTTTATCTGGAAACATTTCCCAGGTAAAGACAGCATTCAGGTCCCGACAGAACAAGAGTCCTTGGCTCATTGCAGGCACCGGCTTTTATGAGAAAGCAGCAAATCATAAGAAAAACCATCTCTTTGGGAGGACTTAGTTGGGATAGAAATTGCAGATGAATGCCAATTCTGGCTAATCTCCATGTCAACGTGTACAAAAGGCACAACGGATTCCAAACCATAATGCTAAATACCCACGAAGAGCCTCAGCCAACCTGGCCGCTCCGCTGACCCACTAAGAACAGTAACTACAATGCTGGCGCCTCCATCGCTCAGGCACACACTCCTCTTTCTAGTGCCTTTCACAACCTAGAGAGGCGGCGCTCGGTGCATTTTTACAGATAAGGAAACTGAGGTTACTGAGGTTAGGTAACTTGACCAAGGTCACATATTTAGAAAGTGGTGGAACTTTTCAAAATACTCAGTTGGGGAAATGCTCATCATTTGTAGAAAAAAAAAAAATTCAACAAAGCAGAAGAACACAGGGTTCCAGTTAACCCTCAGTTACCCAGAAAAGTCATTTCCCTTCCACACGCATGCCTGTGTGTGTCTGCACGCACTTGAATTTTCTGATTCATAGAGTTCTTGATGAACAGGCCAGACCACAGGAGGGAAAATGTACAGAAACCAGCAACTATATTCTCTGAATTCAGTCGTGTGCTTGGAGATCCCCAGGTAAAAGGTAACAAAACATAGCTCTGTAAAAGCAACTGTCAGGAAACGGCCACCATCAAGGGCACAAGCGTCCATTTGGTGCCCCCTCCAAGCCCTGAGCTCACAGACGGCTGGCCCGGGGCTGACGGAGCACCTCCCTGGGCTCACCAGAAGACTGAAGGAAAAGCGGGAAACATTGGCACAGACAGAGCTCAGTCACCCATCTGCTGTATGGTCTGGCTACTGCTAAGTCATTGCGGTTGTGTCCGACTCTCTGCGACCCCATGGACTGTAGCCCGCCAGGCTCCTCTGTCCATGATATTCTCCAGGCAAGCATACTGGAGTGGGTTACCATGTCCTCCTCCAGGGGATCTTCCCCACCCAGGGATGGACCCCGTGTCTCTTGCATCTCCTGCATTGTCTGTGACCTTGAGCGTGTCACTTTCCCTTTCTGCAGCCTAGTTTTCCCATCTGTAAAACCAGGACGCAGCAAGCTTGTAACAAAAAGGGCTAGATAATAAATATTTGGGGCTTTCGATCTCAGCCACATTTCATTTTTGTTTGCTTGTGTTTTGGGTTTTTTTGTTGTTTTTTTTACAACCCTTTAAAAATATAAAACCCTATCAAAATGGAGCCAGGCCAGAGAAGCACCCCAGAATGTACCTGAAGGCAGAACCCCTATCCTACCTCTAAGTCTTCACTGAGTTCCTTAAAATGGAGAGGCTCCCAGCTTTCTCTCGGCAGCCAGGGCCCTCTTCGCCCCTCGGGATGAACAGTTACTCCCTTGCTCAAAAGCACGGCTGAAAACAAAGACCAGGGACTTCCCTTGTGGTCAAGTGGTTAGGAATCCGCCTTGCAATGCAGGGGATGAGGGTTCGACCCTTGGTCAGGGAAATAAGGTCCCACATGCCGCGGGGCCTACGTGTTGCAGCGGGAGAACCCAAGAAGCTGTAAACAAAAGCACACCCCGGAGACCAGCCAGGTCTTCTGTAACACAGAGGCCACGTTCAGTGGGTGGCCACCCTCAAATCCCTCTGGGGCCTGGTAGATAACGCTGACAGAGCCCAGTGACAAACGGCCTCAGAGTGGGGAGGCATACAGCGGCTGAGGGAACCACAGAGGGTCCATCTGATGGTGGAGGGGGCAGGCCACTTGACTGGTGAGGCAGATCTGATTTTAAGAGAAGTCTGAAATCTAGAATTTTATACAGAACTCTCCTCCCGCCTTTTTTTTTTTTTTTTTCCAAATTGACAATGAAATTAAAAACAAAGCAAAAACTGTTGGGAGCCTTGAGATAAAACTTCTCTGGGCCTTATTTACCCGAGGCCTCCACGTCCAGCCAGCCCCTCCAGCCAGCCCATCCCCAGGCAAGAGAGAGACCTCAGGGAGGTCAGTGATGGTCCCAGAACCCTGCCCTTTGGGAGGCTTCCCTGTCCAGAGCGCCCTTGGAAGTGGGAGCATCCACAGGAAGTGATCCCTGAGAATATGTCTCTCCTCCCTCCACAAGACTTCCTGGGCTGGGGGCAGCCCCCACCCTGCAGTTGGCAGGCAGCCTGGTGTTCTCGGCCACCCTTGATCTCCACTTCCTTTTCCTGGGGTTAGAGTTAGTCTGAAACAGTGACCGCTAAACACAGAGGAAAGATGCTCCCTGGCACAGAGGTGGGCCGACGGTTGATGGGGGAGCATGTTGGACCTGCTGATGTCCACGTGCATGTCTCCATTGCTGGCCAGAGTACGACATTCCAAAAGGGAATTCAGGGACCTCAGAATTTCCCCCAACACAGCAACCCCCGCGGCTAATGCCAGGTTAATGCCAGGCTCTCACAGGTCAGTGGCCATGCTGACCCCTCCCTGCCAGCCTAGGCCGTGAGCCTTGGGGTGGGGGTGGGGCGGGATCTGTGTCCTCTTCATGGGCCCAGCTGACCCCGCATGCCCCTTGACCTTGAACATGTTCTCTGCTTGTCCCTGTGTGTGATGTGTCCTCTATGCCTCAGTCATCTGGCTGTCTACAGGGCTCTTCCGCATAAGGCCAGCTGGCCCTGCCTGGGAGCTCACCACGGTCCTGCTTACAGGGCGAATTTTCTGCTGAATCAATGAGCTGGGCCGAGGCAGCAGTGCAGCAGGCCCAGGCCAGGTGTCGCGGGTCGCCCAGGAAGAGGAGCGATCAGCATCTCCTTTCCACACCTGTCCTAAGGTCAGAACGGACTCGGGTGCAGCCAGAGAGTCTCTGTGACCGCAAAGGCTGGGGAAGCTGAGTTTGAGGGGTCAGAATCCATAAAGAACCCCTGGGCCCTCCCTAGCCCACTCCTCACTGGGAGGCCAGCCTGAAAAAAAAGAAAATCATTAGCTCCTACATATAGATCAACGTTTCTCTCCCTATTAAGGTCAGTTCAAAAAACCTTGTTAATTTGGGCCTCACTGGGTCCACTAGGGATGCTGGCCAGAGGGTGAGCCCTGTTAAGCAAAAATCCCTGGGAGTGAAACCGAGGCATGGGGGCCAGTGTGGGGGATTTTGAACCTACTTGGGGGTTCTTTTCAAGTTGGTTTCAAGCAGGTCTCTATGATGGGAAGCCAGGCCTGTTCTAAGACCTGGTAGAGGCCCCAGGAGTGTCAATATGAGACATCCAGAAAATTGTCTGAAAAGCTTCACATCTCTACCCCTAGGAGGATGTGCAAGAATTTGCAGGCTGATGGGGAGGGAACAGTACAGGGAACAGAGAGTACAAATGCTCAGAGGCACAAGGGACCTCTTGATCCACCTGAGAAAGGCCGACCAGGGCAGGTGAGCGAGGTCTCACTCATCCCTGCCGGCCGGATCCTCCAGGCCTCAGGAGGGTCTGGATGGCCCTGGGGACTTGGCAGAGCCTGTGGGCCTGGAGGAGGCGTGCCCCCTGGTCCTTTTTCTGGGAAAAAAGAGGAACTATGGTGGGGGTGGGGGGCCGGGGCTTTCAGTGAGGCCGAGAGGCCAGCGATGCTCCGGCTCAGGCTCTCCCTGCCTAGCAATAATTTGGGCGCCAGAGAAATATTGGCGGCCTTGGCTAACCGAATTATTCTTTCGGTTTGAACCAGCTCCCCCTCTTTGACTCAGATCCGGCGGGGCATGGAAAGCGCTTTCCGAAACCCCCGCCCGCCCGCCTTCCCCAACTCGGCCCAGCGAGCCCCGGGGGAGGGGAGCGGGCGCGCGGACCCACCACCCCGCCCTGCGGCCTCGCCCCCATCCCCAGGGCGGCGCCCCCCGCGATCCCGCAGCCCGCCCCCCTCCTCCCACCGCGCCCCGGCGGAGCCGAGCTGAGGGTGGGTGGGCGAGGAGGGACGCAAGCTCCCCGGAGCGGGTCGATGAGGACCCCTGCGCGCGGGCTGGGTTGGAAAGAGAAAACTACCCATCACTTCCCCAAACACGTGCTTAAGGCACCAAAATAGAAAAAAGAAAAATAGTTGGAAAGGATTTGATATTTCCAGGCGAGTATCGAAATCGCCGTTCCGGGAAAAGCCAGTCTTGTGAGACTTCCTTACACTAATTGAACCGTTCCGAGTTGTTTTTATTTCAGATTCCGTCAGGGGGTGGACATGGCGATCCTTTGGGGCTTTAGTGTGCCCCACCACCTATCCCTGGGGACTTCCGGCCTTCGTGCCACGCCAGCGCACCCTAATATTTTTGAGCCCCCATTTCAGCTCCCTGGGGTCACAGGGCTGCCCAGCTGTTATTTTGCAGTTCTGCGCAGCACCCCACTGGCAGTTCTGCTTAATGCTCCTGCCTCTGACTCACAAGAGGAGGAGGGGATTTCTGAGCTGTTTCAAAACTTAACCAGAATATTAGGGTTTTCAGGCAGCCCGTGTTTATTTAAAAAGAAAAAAAAAAAGCCCTAAAGCCAACAAAATTTGACACATTGACACACAGCAGCAGAAGAAGGGAAGGTGGGGTGGGTGGGCAGGACCACTATCTGCTATGTCCCATGGGTCCCTGGAACCCAGGTTTCCTGTGTCCTTCCCCCAGCCCTGGCTAACCCCATGCCTTCTGCTTGGTTCTGGGCTCTGGATAAGAGCTAATATTTATGGAGATCTGCCTTCCCACCAAACACAGTCCTAAGCTGTTTATAAGAAATAACTCATCTAGTGCCTATAACTGCACTAGCAGGTGTGAGGGCTTCTACTGTGCCACGACCATTTTACAGATGAGAAGACTGAGCCTGAAGAACTGAACTGATTTGGGGCACTTGGGTGTTATTTTTTAAAACAAAACTTTTGAGCAGGGATAGAACCTGCACCCCCAGTATTGGAAGCTTGGAGTCTTAACCACTGGACGGCCAGGGAAGTCCTGGGGCACTTGGTCTTCTTATGGAGAATGGCGGTCGCTTTTCCCACTGTGCGCAGGAGGCAGATGCCACTCAGCCGCAGGAAGCCTCACTCATCAGAGTGAGGCTAAGGGGTGTCTGGAATCTCCCTCTTGCAGAGATCTGTGTGGGTCAGGGTTGGGAGACTCTGAAGCCTCTAGGGGACTGAGCAGGAGAAGTAATTAGAGCAGCAAGCCCCACACCCCCACCCCACCCATCCAAGCCTAGGCTTCCAGCATGGAAGGGGTTAGTGGGACCGCTCGGGTTAGAGCTACATTGTTCACCTCGACCACAATTCCTCCCAACATCCTGGCCAAATGTGAAGACCCCAACTGCGGCGCTCAGGACCTTGAAGCTACTACCTGTAAACCTAGAAAACCTGGTCAGGTGGGGAGTCTCAGGGTCCGGCTCAGGTCGCTAAGGCCAGGGCTTGGGGTGCACGCAGGACAGGACTGTGCAGAGGAGCCAGCAGCGTGCCAAGGGCTCAGTCCCCTGATGCAGGGAAGATGACTGCTGCGCTAAGAGATCGTTGGGTTTGGGGGAGCAGGTGATTTAAGTATTCACTTCTGCAGGCTCAGAAGCAAGCAGAATCTGCTTGGTCGGAGGCTGTTTTCACATTACACCAACACAACAGAATGGCCATTTGTTAAAGGTCTACGTTATTTCTAACCGGCACAGTAATCTCACAAGGTAGATATTGCTAATCCCGTTTTACACGTGGGAAAATCGAAGACTAGAGATGGTGAGTCATTCATCCAAGGTCATCTTCAGTGAGGGCGCCAGGATTGGGGAGCTGTCGGCCTGACTCCAAGGCCTTGGAGCTTCCTGTTTCAGTGGACTGGCTGAGCCTGAGTGCAGCTTCTTAAGAAGCCGAGAACCTCTCGGTTTCTCTCTGCCCTTTGGTGAAAAGGGAATTTCAAAAGCACCTGATTCATTGCAAGTGTGAACGTGTGTAAATTGCTCAGAGGCTGCCTCAAGCGTTCATCTGTAAGCTTGAGTGACTCTCTACTGCTTTGGGGACTGGCGTGGGAAGCCAGTGGGAAGGTTCCGGGCCCCAGTGCCCTTATCTGCCAAGGGTCCACGCGAGGGTCACCGAGGGAGAGATGAGTGTCCAGGACCCAGCCCATGTTGTTGGACCTGGAGAGGAATTTAGGGGACAGGTTTTAGGGTCAGCTTCTGGATCAGCTCGCCCTCTTCAGATTCATTGCAATCCTCATCTCAAGATGCTTTGATGACTCCTGAAAGTCTAGGGCAAAATTCACACCTCCAGAAGATTCAGATCCACCCCGACCCTGACTGCTTGTTGTTCAGTCGCCAAGTCGTGTCCGACTCTTCGTGACCCCATGGACTGCAGTCCGCCAGGATTCCTGTCCCTCACCATCTCCTGGAGTTTGCCCAAGTTCATGTCCACTGAATCGGTGATACCATCCAACCATCTCATCCTCTGTCGCCCTCTTGTCCTTCTGCCCTCAATCTTTCCCAGCATCAGGGTTCTAAGTGTCCCGAGCCCGTTGCTCCTGCAGCTAAGATTGGAACTTTGGAACCTGACAGAAAGGGGGGACACTGAAGAAGAAGGAACCCCATTCCCATCTGGCCTAGTAGCCTGGCCTTCATTCACCTCGCAGGTCCACCCCCACAAGGGACACTGATTCTCTTGAGAGGAGGCAGCCCAAACTTTCCTAGAAGCTCTTAACAAGAAGGTAAACTGAGGCCTGGCGGGCGGCTCCCCCGCCGCGCCCTAGCTGGCTGTCAGGCCGAGCCCAGGGCCCAGCTGTCGATCGCTGCCCCAGACCGAGCAGAGCGGCCGAGGCGCGCCAGCCGCGCCCCCTCCTGGCAGTGCTCCCGCCCCGGGCCCCTGGAGCCTGCCTCTCCCCGACTGATGTAAGCTGATATTTTAATTCTCTTACAAGGAATGGCGTTTAGAGAAATGACTTAACCGGATTACTCATCGTCTATAATGACTTGGCCTGGCTCCGACGCTATTCCTAGACGTGACGCTTGAGGCTTTGATTCTTTCTTTTCTTTTGCTACTTTTTTTTTTAATACCAAGAAATGACTGCCTTGGGCTCGAGGCGGCTCCACCCCTACACGCCCCTCGCAGGGCATCCTGGGAGATGTAGTTCTCTCCTGCCCTGGGGGCGCGACCCCCCTGGCCTCCGCCCCCGCTCCCTCCCAGAGAGTCCTGGGAACCTGCAGGTGGTAAGAAGCTCCCATCATGCAGTCTGTGCAGTCTTCGAAAGAGGCACTTAGCGCCTCATGCCTCGGTTTCCTCATCTGTCAAATGGGAGACAGTCGTACACCAGGGCAATGAAGGGTTACCAGAGAGCTTATTTTAAAATAAAAACAAAAGCTCTGCACAACTTCTTTATCCATTCATCTGTGGATGGATTTCTAGGTTGCTTCCATGTCCTAGTTATTGTAAATAGTGCTGCCAGTCACTTCTAATGAGGTGAATAAACCTAGAGCCTATTATACAGCGTGAAGTAAGTCAGAAAAACAGATATCATATATTGACACACACATATGGAATCTAGAAAGACGGTGCAGATGAACCTATCTGCAGGGCAGCAAGGGATTCCCTGGTGGCTCAGAGGGCAAAGAGTCTGCCTACACTGCAGGAGACCTGAGTTGGATCCCTGGGTAAGGAAGATCCCCTGGAGAAGAAAATGGCAACCTACTCCAGTATTGCTGCCTGGAAAATCCCATGGATGGAGGAGCCTGGAGGGCTACAGGTCCATAGGGTCACAAAAAGTCAGATGCGACTGAATGACTTCACTTTCACTTTCAAAGGAGAGGCAGACTTGTGGACACAGTGAGTAAAGGAGGGGGGGAACAAATTGAGCGAGTAGCATTGAAACATATATATTACCATACACTAAATAGCTAGCCAATAGGAATTTTCTGTTTGATGAACGGAGCTCAAATCTGACGCTCTGTGACAACCTAGAGGGGTAGGGTGGGGTGTGGTGGGAGAGAGGTTCAAGAGGGAGGGGACATATGTGTACCTATGGCTGATTCATGTTGATGTGTGGCAGAAACCAACACAATATTGTAATTATCCTCCAATTTAAAATACATTTTTTAAAAAAGCTCTATACAGACCCCGTGTTTTTGTTTTTGTTTTGTTTTTTTAAAAACCTTTGTCCAGTGCATTGGTACTGATCTCCAGTCTAGACTTACTACTTTGTGTCATAAAGAAGGAACCAGGCTTTGGATGTCCAGGCATCCAGCGCCTAACAGGGAGCTGGCCCGCAGCTGGCCTTTCTTTATTGCCTCGTCCAGCATTTACTCTCTGCTGCTCGATGTCTTCAACTGTAACATAGGCATAAATATATAGTGGCCACTTCATAGGGCTGGGTGACACTGAATGAAATAATCCATGTAAGATGCTAGGTTCAGTACCTGATAAACACTGGTCAAAGGTATTGTCACCCCTCTGGCACCAGGCCCTGAGTGACTTTGGAACTGTCTGAAGAAGCAATGGCTGATTCTCATCACCTGTAAGGTTGGCAAGCGCTGTATATTTTGCTCCACAAGATCAGAGCTTTGTCCTGGTTGTGGCAATATCCCCAGTCTCTAGTCCAGTGCTGGCACAGAGCTGGATCATAACAAATGTCAGATGAATGAATAAATGAATCATTATGCCTGCTTTGCCAGTGAGGAACTGGAGGTTCTGAGAGGTCAAGTGACTTGCAGATGGTCACACAGCAGCTGGGCTATCTGAGTGGGGATGAAAATACGCATTTTTTCTCCCTGTCACCCTCCCCCACTCTCCCGCCCTCCCGCCAACACAGACACACAGAGGAATTTGACTGTTACCTTTCAGGTTCAAGAAGCATAAGAATCACGTAGCGTCTCCAGTTTCCGGCAGCAGCCAGGTGTGGATGTGCCCCCAGAGTGGATCAGCTGGGGAAACTAAGTGCTCACATGGGGTGGGGAGAGGTGGAAGTGAAAAAAAGTGACCAAAGCTCTCAGATCCCCCTCCCTCACCTCCAGCAGTTCCCCAAAGGCCGAAAGCTATTCTTGGCTTTTTCTAAAAGAGGCGTTTGAAGCCATGAGCCAATTCTTTCCATTCCTGAGCTTGGGTATCATCTATTTCGGGCGTTTGTTGTTTTCCATGAGTTGCGGATGCCACTGTGAAGCTGGCCTTTCCTGGACAGCTAGGGCACGAGGGAGTGAGGCAGGAGCCAGGCGGGGCCAGCGCTTAAAAATACTTCCTGATTCATTTCTCCTTTGAAAACAAAGCCCTGGGGGCCTTTTGCAACCGCTGGAGCCTGGGAACTGAGCTTCCCAGAGCAGAAAACTGACTGAGCGTGCTGGATGTGTTTGTGGGTCCCAGGAGCAAGAGCAACAACACAGATTAGCTGTGTGACCTCCTTCAAACTCGCTTGACATCTCTGGGCCTGCTGCCCTCCTCTCCAGAATAAGGCCAGGTGGGAAGAAGCTCGTGAACGGTCCCTCCAGCTCTGAGAGCTCCAGGATGAGGACCACCCCTCCCAGGACCAGGTTTTCTTCCTAGATTTGGGCCAGCAAGGGATGCCGAGTCTTGGAGACAGAAGCTAGGAGAAAGCAGCTTTTAGGTCAATCTCTGGGACTCCTTTGTAAGTTGCAGAGCCCTGCAGATGTTCTAAGGGGGTCCAGAATGTTCTTGGAAGGTTCCTGTAATTGCAAAAAGACCAAGCACCACGAAGAAGTGATGAAATAAAGACTGCTGTACGTCCATACCAGATGTGCGGTCTAGCAGCTACAAGAGAGAAACAGGTCTGTGTTCTAACAGAGGGTTCTCCAAGACGTATTGTTGGACAAAAAAATCAAGTTGCAGAATAGAACAATTAGAATGGAATCACTTTTTAAAAGCACACATAAATTTACGTGTTTTTCTACACTATGTATTTATGAAAATACACAGGGAAAGTTCCAGAAGAGTTTACCCAGTCTGATGCTCAGTTGCTCAGTTGCTCAGTTGTGTCTGACTCTGCAGCCCCATGGACTACAGCCGACAGGCTCCTCTGTCCATGGGATTCTCCAGGCAAGAATACTGGAGTGGGTTGCCGTGCCCTTGTCCAGGGATCTTCCCAACCCAGGGATCGAACCCACGTCTCTTATGTCTCCTGCATTGGCAGGTACGTTCTTTACCTCTAGTGCCACTTGGGAAGCCCACCCAATGTAATAAGAGCCCTTATCTCTAGGTTGGGGAGGGAACTGAATTTGGAATGGTGTCAGAGAGAAGTGATTTATTTGTAATGTCTTTATGGGAAGAATGCATTTGTGGTTTTTTTTTTTTTTTAATTAATCTATTTGAGACACCAGGACGTGGAGGGCCCAGGCGACTTCTCTCAGGCCATCATGGGCTGGATCCGATGGTTAAATAATGCAGGAGGAGGGTAGCTGTGGGTAGGAGATGAAGGTATATCAGATAGTGGCTTGACCAATAGGCATGTTTATGATTTTAGGGAAGCAAATGGAGATGTCATTCCTCTGCAAGATTTATTGGCTGTTGTAAATTACTTTCTATTGCAAACAGTTGCCTCAGGAGGCAATTAAATTTAGATCATATTGTTCCCAGGTTGACACAGGCAGGTGTCGACTTGCTGAGGCTTTGCACAACAGCCACTGTCTGTAAGAGTGTGCTCGACTGCCTGGGATGGCCAGAATAACTCTATCCTGTGTGGGATGATCTGCTGCTTTGTCAGGCAATGAGTCTATTCAGCCTGGGAGGGTGGGGTTGGCCTAGACGGGGATGCTGAGGGTAGTGCCGAGGCCTCTGTCCCAAACCTTGGGCAAACAATCCTAAGAGGATGGCATTTCAGTGGCTGAGACTCAGAGCTTTCACTGCCAAGGGCAAGGGTCGATCCCTGGTATGGGAGCTAAGATCCTGCAAGCTGTGGCTCCCCCCACTGAAGAAAAGAATGGACAAAGCTTTTCTACCATAGCATCTGCCAACACAGCCTCAGGTCTCCTGGAGGGCTTATAAACTGGGAAGTGTGGGGGCACTATTATAATCACCACTATAACGATTGTTAGAGGCAGTTACTATTGTTGACCATGTGTCTGTTAGTAAATCTACAGGCACAGACTTTTATAAAATGACCCTTTACGAGGTAGACAAGGGAGCCCACGTGTTGTCCACTCTGGACTGAGCCTGGAGAGTTCTTCCATCCCAGAGCCAAAGGATAAGGGCCAGAGTTTCAGGGTCACCAAACTACAACCCCGGTCCACTTGTTTAGGGTGATGCCTGGGTGATGAGTGCAAACAGGGTTGGTAAATGCACAGGCCTAAGCGCTCCTTAACCAGCTGTTTCCAGTCGGTGCTCTGTCATGGATTCCAGGCCTCACCGCCAGCTTTCACTGGACACCTCTCTGGCCCACCACACCCTCACCAGCGCTCAAGTCTTCCCCTGTACACTTTCTCCTTCTCAGGCTGTGTTCCCTGATTCAGTTAACCGCACTGCCAAGAAATGCTGAGGGGAATGACTGAGGGGGCCTGTGCTAGAGCTCAGATGCTCAGCTCCACCATTTACCAGCTGTCTTACTTGAGCTAATTAATCCTCTGGAGCCTCAGTTTTATCGTATAAAATTAGGAAATGCATAGGGCTGTTTGTATTAAAACTATTCAACAATTTGTGGTTGCCTACTCTGTGTTAAGACGGGGTTCAAGCCCACATGTGAGACCTTGGCTCTTTTTTTCAAATTGTGGGAAAATATGCATTACATGAAATGTACCATTTTAACCATTTTTAAGTATACAGTTCAGGGACGTGAAATACATCCACACTTTTGCGCAACCATCACCACCTTCTTCTGAAATTTTTCATCTTGCAAAACTGAAAATCTGTACTTATTAAATGTGTGTGTGTGTGTTAGTCACTCAGTCATGTCCCACTCTTTGCAATCCCATGGACTGTAGTCTGCCAGGCTCCTCTGTCCATGGAATTCTCCAGGCGGGAATACTGGAGTGGGTTGCCAATCCTTTCTCCAGGTGATCTTCCCGACCCAGGGATCGAACCCAAGTCTCCTGCTTTGGAGGCAGATTCTTTACCATCTGAGCCGCTAGGGAAGCCTTATTAAATACTAACTGCTATCCCACCCCTCTCCCCCCAGCCCTTGGCAACCATAATTCTATACTATTTGTTGCATGAATTTGACTCTAAGTACTTTATATATGTGGAATCATACAGTATTTGTAGCTTGCGTCTGGTTTATTTTACTTAGCATAATGTCTTCAAGGTTCATCCATGTTGTGGCACACGTGAGAATTCCCTTCCTTTTTCAGACTGAGTGATAGTCCCATGTATGTACATACCACAGTTTCGGGCTCCCTGATGGCTCAGTTGGTAAAGAATCCGCCTGCAATGCAGGAGACCCTGGTTAGATTTCTAGGTCGGGAAGATCCCCTGGAGAAGGGATAGGCTGCCCACTCCAGTATTCTTGGGCTTCTCTTGTGGATCAGCTGGTAAAGAATCTGCCCGCAATGCAGGAGACCTGGGTGGTTGGGAAGATCCCCTGGAGAAGGGAAAGGCTACCCACTCCAGTATTCTGGCCTGGAGAATTCCATGGACTGTATAGTGTATGGGCCACAAAGAGTCGGACACAACTGAGCGACTTTCACTTTCACCACAGTTTAGGGGCTTCCCAGCAGTAAAGAACCCGCCGGCAATGCAGGAGATGAAGGAGACACAGGTTTGATCCCTGGGTCGGCAGGATCCCCTGGAGGAAGAAATGACAACCTACTCCAGTATTCGTGCCTGAAAAATCCCATGGACAGAGGAGCCTGGGTGGGCCATGGTTCAAAGGGTGGCAAAGACTTGGGTTCGACTGTGTACACACCACAGTTTACCCATTCATCCATCAATGGACACTGGATTGCTTCCACTTTTTGGCTATTGTGAACAATGCTTCCAGACCTTGAACTCTCAAACCCAAGAGAAAACCCAAGTTTTCTCTTCTGTGAGGTGAATATGGCTGAGTTACTTCTCCCTCTGGCAGAAGCCCAGCTGCAGCTGGCTCAGCATCTCCTAAGGCACCTACTCCACTCAAAACCTCATCTCCCCAAGCAGGGATCATGCCCCCTCTTTGCGTTGCTCACCTTGTAGCTGCCCTCTCTGTCTTTGAGACGTAGGTGGACACGGGCCCCGGTCAGCAGGTTTCCTGCCCCAGGCATTTCTGGGCCCCCACAGAGCTTTGGCCGAGGACTTGTTACTTTGGAAGGGGTCCTTGTTTAGCTATCACCAACCATCTCTACTTCTAAGTTGGGATGGAAGGGAGATGGGAGATGTCTTCCAACCAGTTCAAGTCAAAGTCGGAAGCGCTTTGCTACCCCACCCAGACCCCACTGCCCTGCTTAAGACCAAAGAGGAAATTTCCAAGACCCGAGTTTTGCTTCCAGAGGCGCAAGGCAGCCGTGACTCCTGGGCGTTCTGCCTCAGCCCCTCCGGGTGTGGAGCCTAGCTCCGCAGCGTCTGCCCCTGGGGAGGGGGAGAGCACACTACAGCTCCCAGGGTTCTGCGGGCTGAGGAGGCGGTCCCCACCCCTGGCGGAAGAGTTGGACCCACCAACCGGAGCCCAGAGCGGGGCTGGGGGCGGGCGGGGGCGGGGCCGCGTGGGAGGTGGCCGGCGAGCGGCGCCCCTGGGTCAGTCGCGCGGGGAGCGCGGGGTCCGGAGAGAGGAAAGCGAGGAGGGTGCTGTGGTGGCGCCGCGCGCGCTCTCCGGGCCATGGGTAAGTGGCTCTGCGGTGCGCCCGGGACGGGACGGGCGGCCCCGCGGGAGGGCGAGGTTGTGGCGCCAGGTCTTTCCCGGCGCTCGCGGCGGTCGGTGCTGCCTTGGGGGGCGAGCGGGGGCTGGGGGTGGACTCGGGGGCGAGAGCGCGGGGAGCTAGTCTGGCCCGGGACGCCCGCGTCCTCCCGCCGCGAGCCGGGGCCAAAGCCTAGTGTCGGGCGCGCGCTGTTCGAAAAAAGGAAAGACAAAAAGTTTTGGCGGCCAAGGGGCTTCCCGGGCGTTTATCTCGAAACTCTCTTCGTCGTCTCTTGACTGAAATTTACCAAGTCCTGTACGGTTCTGTCATCCCACTTCCTGCTGTGGTTTTCAATCTCGAGCTGGTCTCAGCTAATTTGTTGTGACAGCTGTCCGCAGCAGTTCTGTCTGCAGTACCCCCCGCCCCCCACCTTCCCCTCTCCCCTCCCCGCCGTCACATCCCGGCGGTTCTCAGAATCCGCCGGCGCCGCCGAGAAGGGGCACCGGGGTCCGCTGGGCGCGCGGGGCGCTTTCCACTGCGGCTGCCGTTTCCTGAAAGTGACTCTGCGCGGGTTTTGAAGAACTTGCTCAATGCATTTTGAAGAATCAACTGTTCCTCTTTAAGCCGAGAGTAGTGCTGATCCTTCGGCGGTTACCAGCTTCTCGCCCCCTACCCTTTCTCTTTCTCTTTCCTCTTCCCTTTTTTCTTTTTTCTGTAGTCTCTCCTCTTCTTGTCTCCTGTCCACCCTCCTCTGTACCCTCCCACTCCCAACCCCCGGCAGGGAAGAAGTAACTCCTTCTTTGCTCCGCTCATCTTTCTCCTGTGTCTCTTTTCTCCCCTTGGGGCTCCAGAAGGGACAGCGTGGCGGACCCGCGAGTGATGGGGGGCGGGGAGGGGGTGGAAAGCGGAGACGCACGGGCTGCGAGGAGAGAAGCGTTTGACTTCGCGCTCAGTCCGAATCGCGGACCAAATCCGGCTGCCTCGTCTCGGTCCCTGCGCAGAATGTTCAGGGGGCGCGGCCTCAGGCCCTCCAGCCGGACGGACGCCGGGAATAGGAGAGATCGCCCGATGCCGGACCCCCAGGGCTCAGGGTGCGGGCCTGGAGGCACTGGACTGGCCAGACCCAGGGTCCCTTTCTTTGCGGGCTCGTCAGCTAGCCAAGAGGAGTCCGCGGAGCTGAAGGGAGGATAACAGGTGCTTTTTGCCCCAGCTGGAGAACCAGAGTTAGGGGTGTGGGGTCTCTGTGCCCAGAGGCCGTGCTAGGGCAGAGATGGCAGCTAGTGGGTTGGGTCACCCGGGTGGAGTTCCAGAGCCTGTCCCAGCCCTGGGGACCCTTCTGGACCTTGAACTTGGAATGGCAGTGGTAGAAAGGACCTCAGAGAATCAGCCTCTCTCTCCGCGGGGTTTACAGTCTGAGAAACTGAGGCTTAGAGACCAGCCCTGGTCTGACAGTGAGGACAGTTTAGGCCTCTGAGACCCTTCCCCTCTGTCCCTTCCCAATGGTCTCCTGTTCCCAGGTGGGAAATTGACCTGGGCCAGGGCCGGGTGGGTAGCTGCACAGGTCCAGGTTGTCCGTCTGTTCTCCATGCAGGTTGGAGCACAGCCCTTGGCAGGTTCCCCCTCCCCAAACCACTGCTCAGCCAGGCAGCCGGCTCCGAGCTGAGTGCACTGGCCGCTTCAAAGGTTGTCTTTGTTTCAGCTCCAGCTCTAGCCAAAGAGCAACTTAAGCCAACAACCTCAGGCAAGAAGGTGTGGCATGTCTGCTGGTTGTTACTGAGGCCTCTGTTAGCGTTATTGTCGTAATTGACACGGTGCTCCCAGTGGGTGACTTTTCATGAAAGGAAGTGTCGCTTCCTTTCCATCACACCGAGAGTGAATGAGGCGGGGCAGGAGGGGGGGCAGCGGGAGAGTGAGAGAGAGAGAGAGGCCTTGAGCTAGTCACAGCCCAGCTCCTCTGTCAGGTCATGTTTATGAAGCAGCTGCTCCCTGCGGTGCAGAACTCTAGGCACTGATGAGACACAGCGGAGTGACAGACCTCAGATCTCACACACACCCGCACGCACACACACATGCACCCACACACACGCATACACCCACGCACACACACCCACTCACGTGCGCGTGCGCACGCCCCCGCACGCATGCACGCACCCGCACCCACGCATACACCCACGCACACACACCCACTCATGCGCGCACACACACCACACACACCCACTCACGTGCACGCGCGCAGGCGCGCACGCCCCCACGCACGCGCCCACACCCACGCATATACCCACGCGCACACAGCCACTCATGCGCACACACACCCACACACGTGTGTGCACACACACCCCCGCACGCACGCACACATACACACGCACACACACCCCGCACACACATGCACACACGCACCCACACCCACACACACGACTCACGTGCACGCACCCACCCCCGCACGCACACACACGCACCCACACCCACGCACGCACACATACCCATGCATGCACACACACATGCACACATACCCCCCACGTGCGCGCACACACCCACGCATGCACACACAGCCACACCCACGCATACACCCACACCCACTCACGTGCACGCGCACACGCCCCCACGCACATACGCACGCACCCACGCATACACCCACTCACATGTGTGCACACACCCGCACACACACCCACACCCACGCATACACCCACGCACACACACCCATTCGCCCATACACACATGCAGATACCCACACACACACGTGCGCGCACACACCCACGCACCCACAATCACGTGTGCGCGCACACCCCCCTGCATGCACGCACACACGCATACACCCACGCACACACACCCACTCACGCACACACACACATGCACACATACCCACACACACACGTGCGCGCACACACCCATGCACCCACACCCACGCATACACCCACGCAACACCCACTCACGTGTGCGCGCACACCCCCCTGCGTGCACGCACGCACCCACAACCACGCATACACCCACGCACACCCACTCGCGCGCACACACACACGCACATACACACACCCACGCATGCACACACACATGCACACATACCCCCCACGCGCGCACACCCCCACACACGCACACACACCCACGCATGCACACCCACGCACACACCCACACGCACACACACACGCACAAACATAGCCACCTGTGGTTTTTTGGCGGGGAGCCTCGTTTCTCGCTTCATTCATTCTGCTTAGAGCGTTGGGCCCATTGGGTCTAACAGACTCACCTTATAGGTGGGAGAAGGAAGTACAGAAACACCCGTGTGGGGTCAGAGCCCCCTCCCCACCCTCCTCTGCTTTCAGCTTCTCTGGGAGGACAGGCCCAGGTTCTTATCAGCAGGTTAACAGGGATGCTGCAATGAGACACTGCAGGTCCCCTGGGGAGAGACGGCCAGTTTGCACCCTCTGAGCACAGAGAAGGAACCTGGGGTCTTGCTTTATTGTTGTTTAGTCGCTAAGTTGTGTCCGACTCTTTGTGACCTCATGGACTGTAGCCTGCCAGGCTCCTTTTTCCATGGGATTTCCCAGGCAAGTATACTGGAGTAGCTTGCCATTTCCTTCTCTGGGGGATCGTCCCGACCCAGGGATCAAACCCTCATCTCCAGCATTGTAAGGTAGATTCTTTACCACTGAGCCACCAGGGAAGCCCTGGGGTTTCCCTGCTCCCATCAACCCACTCTTGACCTTGGAGTCTGTGTCTTGAGACAGGGAGACTGCACTGGTTGCAAATCTCAGCTCTGCCACTAGTAAGCCATGTGACCTCAGGTGAGCTACTGAATCTCTCGGATCTTCAGATCTTGTACTATTTGTTAATGGGGGCAGAGAGATAATCATACCCACTGGGCGCTGGGAAGATGTAGTGAGCCAGTGTTCAGAAGTGCCCAGACCCGGGCCTAGGGGAGGCTGGTTTCGGTTGGTGAAGTGCACAGTGTGGGGAGGGAGGCGTGGCTTGAGAGCAGGCTGGCTTCATTTCAGGAGCCTCCTCCTCCACAGCTAGTGACTGCCTCGGCTTTAGGATCGAGGGTTGAGCGTGACTTCCACAGAGCTGTGGAGTTGAGCAGACTGCTGTCACAGGCAGGGCTGCTGCCCCGCTCCCTCGCTGCCCGGGAAGGGGCTGGATCGCCCGGCCACGCCCGCTCGCCGGCCGAGAGGGGGTCACACGGCCGGCCTGGGCTGCGAGCGAAGTCCTGCTGCCCTTGTTTGTCAGGCCTCTTCTCACTCAGTTGTCTAGCTGCACGCAACTGGGAATAAGCTCAACAGGGACCACTGCACCCTTGGGTAGGAGGAGCCCCTGAGCCATGCGGAGGAGACCGCAATCTGTGGAGACACTGCTCCTGCAGAGGAGGGTGCACGTCAGAAAGGCGTCATCACTTTCAGAGCAATTTCTAAGTTTAAGTGCAATTCAGTCAAAACCCCAGTGGCTTTTGTTTCTTTCTTCTCCTTCAACCTTTCCCTCTCTCTCTCTTTCATCCTGGAATGTGACAGAATTATCCTAGAGTTCAGATGGAATTTTTTAAGAGGAGTAATGATGGGGGACTTGAGCTCTGGATAGTAAGTTTTGTTACAACGCGACAGAAATTAAAACTGTGCATGGGTCCAACATTCCACAAGGAATGAAAGAGAACAGAAAGTCCAAAACCAGCTCCCGGAGTGTTCATTACAAACCTTTAGATTGTGGGGAAAGTAGTATTTCAAACTATGCGGGGAGGAGATAACTCAGTCTATGCTGGGGTCTGGGGAGCTGGGCAGGCAGGAGGACTCACCTGGCCCTTACGGGAGGGGGTTTCAGACTTATTTCTCAAGGCAGAACTCTTTTTCCAAATGAAGATTTAGCGGGAACTACGATCTTGCAATGACTGGAGAAGAGAGGGAGAGGACAGGCTGGGGAAGGAGAGTGAAGACTCTCTCCACCCCCCTCATCCAGGGCTGCGGCCCAGGTGGGCGAGAATGGGGGCCGGTTCACCCGACCGCACAGAGATAGAGTGTCTTCCCTTTGTGGCTCTCATCCCGGTCTCTGCTGGGCTGAAACAGCTCAGATGGTGACCTCCTTCCCAGGTGACCTGAGTGCCCAAGTCCTGGAGATTTCCCTAGGAGACCGTAGTCCCTGCAACCTAGCAGGAGCGACCAGGGCCATTCTATCCTGGTGGCCCTTAACCTGGCTGCCCTCTCAGGCACCCTGGGAATTTTTAAACCCTGAAACCCTTTGTTGTTTAGGCGCTAAGTCCTGTCTGATTCTTTCGCAACCCCATGGACTGTAGCCTGCCAGGCTCCTGTGTCCATGGGATTTCCCAGGCTAGAATACTGGAGTGGGGTGCCATTCCCTTCTCCAGGGGATCTTCCTGACCCATGGATGGAACCCATGTCTCCTGTACTGGCAGGAGGATTCTTTACTGCGGAGCCACCCAGAAAACCCCTGGCGCCCCCTGCAGGACCTTAAGTCAGACTCGTGTTGGGGGAGACAGGCACCATCTCTTTCCCTGGGTGAGTCCAGTGGGCCCTGGTCCCACCACCTTCTTTCCCTGAGGCCCGAGGACAGCCTTGTAGCTGACCTGCAGGAGGGTGCCAGGGAGAAGCCTCGTCACAGGAACAGATGGACAGAGTCTTCGGAGCCGAGCATTTTCCCTTCAGGAAAGAAGGGAGAGGGGATGTGAAAGCAGAGCAGAGAAGGCAGGAAGGGGAAGGAGAAAAGCTGGGGGGACACAGGCGTGCCAATTAGCTGAAGGCTTCAGGATTCTCGGATAGTTAGCAAAGGATATCAGTGTCTTTCTGCCCCCCACCCCCGCCCCAATTCACAGGAGGAAAGATGGAGGTGGAGAGCTGCCCAAGGCCCGGTTGGAAAGGCATCTGTCAGGGGTGGGAGGGGTCAGTTATTAGTACCCAGTGATTTCTGGAGATTGGCTGTGTCTCCGGTGATCAGGAGCCAGCCTGCAAGGACGGTCCAGGCCCGATTAGCATGAGGCTCAGTTTCTCTTCCAGGCTTATTCGGACTCCCCAGCAAAGCTTGTGAATGTTGGTGCTAAGCAGCACAGCTGTAGTGGTGGTGAGGCCAGGCCCCTGGGCGGGTGGTCAGACAGACCTTGTCTTGAATGTGGTCCCCCAGGGAGGCAGGCAACTTACTCTGTCTTTAAAACGGGATCCCTCTGGGACTCAGTGAGAGAACAGATATATGAAAGGGCCAGGGACACAGAGCCGAGAACCCGCATGGCACTTCTGTGAACAGCCGCCCAAGGGGACACTGTCCAGCAGCCAGAGGTCTACAGCTCAGGCTCCTGGGTACCGCTGGCCTCGTGGGTCACTCTGCTGTGGGTTTCTTCTTTTTTTTTTTTAATTTATTTTTGGCTGTGCTAAGTCTTTGTCACTGCACAGGCTCTTCTAGTTGCCGTGAGCAGGGGCTGCCTCTGGTTGTGGAGTGCACGCTTCTCTCTGTGGTGGCTTCTCCTGTTGAAGAGCAGGCTCTTGGCTGGAGGGCTTCAGTCATTATGGCCCCCCGGCTCTAGAGCGCAGGCTCAGTAGTTGTGGCTCGCAGGCTTAGTTGCTCCGCAGCATGTGGGATCTTCTCGGACCAGGGATTGAACCCATATCTCCTGCATAGGCAGGCGGATTCTTTACCACTGAGCCCCCGGGGAAGCCCAGGTTTCTTGTTCTTAAAAAGTTTCTTTTCTACCTGGGATGGAGGGGGAATCTTGCAGGTTCCCAGAAGTAAGGCTTTTTCTGAGCTGCAGTGAACCAGGACACTTCATGCAACATGAACAAAAAGGAGAAAAGAAAGGCTGGGCTCACATGGCCAATCACCCACTGCGTGGCCAGAGCAGCTCGCGGTGGCTATGTCTTTGCAGCCATCAACTCTCAGGATGCCCTTAGGAGAATTGAGCTCTTGGCTCCTCCCTCCCCTCCATCAGGTTGTCGTGGGACTCACCCATCTTCTCCTCCAAAATGGGACTTCCCTAATAGTTCAGACAGTGAAGAATCCACCTGCAATGCAGGAGAGCTGGGTTCGATCCCTGGGTCGGGAAGATCTCCTGGAGGAGGGAATGGCCACCTGCTCCAGTATTTTTGCCTGGAATATCCCATGGACAGACGAGACATTTTCCCTTACCTACCACCTGCTGTGGGGGCGGGGGGTGCTGGGTGGCCTCACTGAACTGTCAGGAGGCCAGACAAACCACAGGCATCTCAGTCCAGATGGCCCCATCCATATGGTATGAGGAGGTGAGGATGACTAGAGAGAAGTGCTGTGCTTGGCTGAGGGCTGGGAAGGCCCCCCACTACCTGCTTGGGGCTTGTCAGTTGAGACCTGAAGGGTCACCAGGAGCCATGAAGGTGAGGCGAGTATGTGGCCTAATTAGGGGCAGTTAGGACTCTGCTGCAGACACGACTGAGCGACTTCCCTTTCACTTTTCACTTTCATGCATTGGAGAAGGAAATGGCAACCCACTCTAGTGTTCTTGCCTGGAGAATCCCAGGGACAGGGGAGCCTGGTGGGCTTCTGTCTATGGGGTCGCACAGAGTCGGACACGACTGAAGCGACTTAGCAGCAGCAGCAGCAGGACTCTGCTGAGCTTCCCAGGTGGTGCTGGTGGTAAAGAGTCTGCCTGCCAATGCAGGAGATGCCAGAGATGTGAGTTTGATCCCTGGGTCAGGAAGGTCCCCTCGAGGAGAGCATGGCAACCCATTCCAGTATTCTCGCCTGGAGAATCACATGGATGGAGGAGTCTGGTAGGCTACAGTCTCTGGAGTTGCAAACGAATCAGACATGACTGAGCATGCATGGGAACACAAGAGATGCCTAAGAAAAGCTTGGATGCTTCATAAACAGGAACTTTCTTCTTGGTTATTCATGGAGGGTCTACGGTCCCAGCAGCCCCGCCGCCCTCCTGCCACCCACTCCTCTGCCGGCATCTCATGTTCTCACTCTCCCCTGCCCTTCTCCCCTTCTTCTTCTCCTCTAGCACCTCCGGTCAAAGGCAAAAGGAAGCAGTCAGAGGAAGGGGAGCCCCTAGACCCCCCAGCGTCTCCTCAGCCCGATGGCGAGCCGAGCAGGAGCCAGAGCCCCGTGCGCCTGGAGGTGAGCTGGGTGACCCTCCCCCACTGGGCCCCTTCCTCAGCCTGCTCCACCTGTGTGCAGCTTCCCAGGTGACCTCGGAGACGCCCTGCAGATGTGTTTCCTGACCCCCCTAGCCCTGAAAGAGTCCAGAGAGGGGCACAGCCCCACTGTCTGGGGCCTTGCGCTGGGCGCTGGGCAGATGGGAGGGCTCCCATCGCCTCGGGCTGGATGTTCAGGCCTGGTTTTTACAGCAGAACCCTTTTATTACATGAGGATGACCTGGAGTCCTGATCTATAAAACAGTAAAGCACTGCTCTACGATGTTAAGCTACACGTACACCCTTCTGTCCCTCCAAACATATAACACGGACGCTGAAGTCACGTAGTGCGGTCAGTGCTGCTGCGCTGACCAGCACGGTCACGGCCGTCAGCCTCTGCATTAGTGCTCCTTGGCCATTTGCTTCGGAGGCACAGGCTGGAGGGAGCTGCAAATGGGAACAGGTTTTAACAGATTTCCTGGAGTTCAGAGAAGAGGAACAGAAAAGCATGTTCATTTGAAGAGCTGTGGTCAGAGCGCCTCCGTTCTGAGGCGCGGCAGTGTGTTCCAGTTTCATAGGTGACGTGCAAGCTGGCTTGTTTATTTCCAGTGGTCTTTGATTAGTTAAAACCACAGTCATGATACTCGAATAGAGTATTTTTGGAACACATGGCTCTCTGCACGATTCTCACCCTGATGATGGTTGCCAGCCCTCTCGTGTGTGGGGCCACCCCAGCCCCACAGGAGCCCCTGCCCTGAGCCACCAGCCACAGGAAGGGCATCGGGAGAAATCCCCACTAGGAGCAGAAGCCAAAAGACCTGTGCATTGGACACAACAGCCCTCTGGAGCCCAGGACAGGGTCTCTCTGCCCCAAGCTGAGCACATGGACAGGCGGGTCACAGAAGCAAGCCTGGCCGAACGGCCCCACACAGCTGGAATGCACCATCCTTTGGCTTGGACCACAGGGGCCACTGGGAACCCCGGGGCCACGAAGCCTGCCTCCAGGCTGGTAGAGGAGCTGAGTTGGCGATGTGACAACCTAGAGCCAGGTGAAGAAGCCATCGGAAGCTTGAAGGGGCAGGGCTGCTCCCGTGGCTGTTCCTGGAGCCAGGCCTCTGTGGACCTTGACCTGGGTCCTGGGTTAACATGGAACACCTCTGTCTTTCTGTCCCCAGGAACAACCTCTGCAGCCCAGAGTTGGGCCTGGGGGTCTACTCCCTCCTCTGGGAGCCTGGGGTTGGTGGCCATGCATCTCCTTCCTCCCCAGCAGCCAGTGGTTCCGCCTCTCCGCAGCCTCCTGCCAGCTGGGGGCTCATCCCACTGCCTCGTGTTCTTTTCCCAGGAGCCCCCCGAGGCAGGCAGGGAGCGGGAGGAGGAGCAGGAGGAGGAGCAGGCCTTCCTGGTCAGCCTCTACAAGTTCATGAAGGAGCGACGCACGCCCATCGAGAGGGTGCCCCATCTCGGCTTCAAGCAGAGTGCGTGCCCGGGGTGCAGGCACGGGAGGGGGGCCCAGCCGGGACCTCCATTCGGGGCGACCCCCGCCGCTGCCAGCCCACAGGGGTTGCACACAGAAAGGCTGCCCCCCTCCAGGCACTGGCCTGGCAGCGGGTGGGGCCAGATGTCCGTCCTCACAGGCCACTGGGCCCCCAGCACACAGGGTGCGGTCTGCCCAGCCATCCTGGTGGCCCTTTCTGGGTATGTGCTGGTTCTGTGCCTGCCTGTGGGGCCATGGGGACAGGCTGCAGGCTGCCTGCTCCTCCCACCAAGACTGACAGCGGCCCCGCCCTCTCTTGTCACCAGTTAACCTGTGGAAGATCTACAAGGCTGTGGAGAAGCTAGGGGCCTATGAACTGGTAAGGACAGCTCCTCTGAGTCCTCACCCTGCCGTGTCCCCTGGCACAGCTCAGCTGTGCCCCCCGGGGAGCTTGGGAAAAGAGGCAGCCCAGCAGACCTGCCCTTTCCCCTCGGCAGGAGGATGAGGCAGTGTCCAAACCCTCCCTTTCCCCAGCCCCCTGTGAGCCATGGGGAAGAGGGACCTGCCCTACCCGCCAGTACTTTGCTGTTCCAAGCAAGATTGTCACCCTTTCCATCTGTTCTGTCCTTGCACTCACAAAGGGCCAGTGCTCGGGCAGCCCCTGGGAGGGGGACTTGGCTGGCTACTGGCCAGGGGAGCCCCCTCCAACCCCCCCGCGCCTGCTGGTGGAGAAGCAATTACAAAACAGCCTCCGAGTGGGGAGCCCGAGCTGCCAGGGCCGCGCAGGCAGGGGTGCCCGCCAGCTGTGCCCTGACGTGGCGCCCTTGCAGGTGACTGGCCGCCGCCTCTGGAAGAATGTGTACGACGAGCTGGGGGGCAGCCCGGGCAGCACCAGCGCGGCCACGTGCACGCGCCGCCACTACGAGAGGTGCGGGGCGCTGGGCCTCCACCCAGGGCTGGGCCAGCAACTCCAAGGGGCGGTGGGGCTGGGGGCGGGCGGCAGGCCTCCCGGACAAGACACAGCGTGCGGACCCGCGGCGGGGGTTGTCTGTGTGCCGGTCGGGCAGGGGGGAAGCCGGGGGTGCCTAGAGGGTGGGCGCCTCCTGCCAGCCCGGCCCCCTGATGACATGCCTGGCTCCTCCCCAGGCTGGTCCTCCCATACGTGCGGCACCTGAAGGGGGAAGATGACAAGCCCCTGCCCCCCTCCAAGCCCAGGAAGCAGTACAAGATGGCCAAGGAGCCTCGGGGGGATGAGGGGGCCCCTGAGAGGCCGAAGAAGGTCAAGGAGGAGAAGCGGGTGGGCCAGGTGAGCTGAGCCCCGCGCCGTGCCTCTCAGCGCCCCTACCAGTCCTCACTGTGGCTGCAGAGCTCCCTGCCCAGAACCCCCGGGACACCCCCTCCCCCAAGGGCAGCAGGAGGCAGGCAAGGGTCAAGTTGGGGGTACACGTGGGGTCTGAGGTCTGAGTCCTAGTCTGCACCCCATTTCACCAGTCCCCATGTCCTGACACCAGGCTGTGTCTGTTCAGAGGATGGGACGCCTTTTGACAGTTCTGCACGAAGGTGCTAGAAGGGCTGGCTCCCTCCTGTCACCACGTCCTCAGGTCAGCGTTGCACGGCTCACACCCAGCCCTGAGGCTTGGCCTTTTCTCATTCTAGCTGATGCCCGGGAAGACCAAAACAGACGCCCCTGACCTGGCAAGGCTTCCTAGCCAGGAGACACCCAGGGACGGCGTGGAGCAGCGAGGCCCGGCCTCGGGGCCCTCTCTGCCCTTTGTGGGCGCCAGTGGCTGCCCGGAGGCCTACAAACGGCTCCTGTCCAGCTTCTACTGCAGAGGGACACATGGTATCATGTCACCGCTGGCCAAAAAGAAGCTCCTAGCCCAGGTGAGCAAGGCAGAGGCCTTGCAGTGTCAGGAGGAGGGCTGTCGCCACGGGGCAGGTGGGGAGCCCCAGGCGTCCCCAGCTGTCCCGCCCGTGGAGAGTCCCCAGAGCCCAGGAGGGCCGGCCGAGAACTCCAGGCACCGGCTGACACCTCTGGAAGGAAGGCAGGCCTCCAGGGGCAGCCTCTGGGAGGAGACACAGGCAAGCCCTCGCCCGTCGGCCCCCGTCTACACCGGCTGCTTCCACGCCTACCCCAGCGAGGTGCTGAAGCCTGTCAGCCAGCATCCCAGGGACCTTTTCCCCAGTCTTAAAGATAGGGTGTTGTTGGGGCCCCCTGCCAAGGAGGAGGGGCTGCCAGCCAAAGAGCCCCCTCTGGTGTGGGGCGGGGATGCCAGCCGCCCTTCTGCATTCCACAAGGGCAGCTCCAGAAAGGGCAGCCTCTACCCCAAACCCAAAGCCTGCTGGGTGTCCCCCATGACCAAGATCCCTGCTGAGAGCCCCGTGCCCCTGCCCACCTTCCCAAGCAGCCCAGGCCTGGGCCACAAGCGCAGCCTGGCGGAAGAGGGCTCGGTCCACGGCGGCAAAAAACTGCGAGCAGTGTCTCCCTTTCTTAAGGAGGCGAATGCCCAGGAGTGTGGGACCAAGCCCGGGGGCCCTGACCTGGCCGTCTCCTGCCTGCTGGGCCCCGCCCTCCCGGAGGCCTACAGGGGTACCATGCTGCGCTGCCCACTGAACTTCACTGGCACCCTGGGCCCCTTAAAGGGCCAGGCCACCCTCCCCTTCAGCCCCCTGGTCATCCCCGCCTTCCCAGCCCACCTGCTGGCTGCCACAGCGCCCTCGCCCATGACCGCTGGCCTGATGCACCTCCCACCGGCGTCCTTTGACGGTGCCCTGTGCCACAGACTCTGCCCGGCCTCGTCTCCATGGCACGTGCCGCCTGCCACAGCCTACACAGCACCCCACTTCTCTTTCCACCTCAACACCAAGCTGTAGGTCTGAGCCCGCCATGCTGTCTGACAGCCACTGCTGGGAGCTCTGGCCTGGAGCCCCTCCTCAGGAGAGCTTGCCTGTGCCTGATAGGGACGGGCCCTGGGCTGGGAAGCCTGGCCCAAAAAGAGGCCCTGGGCAAACTGGGTTTCTCTCTCAAGCTGGCAGCCCAAGCCCAGGGGCTGGGGCCCAGTGATGGCTTGCCTCGGGCGAAGACATGGAGAGGCGGACAACTGCCAGCCCGGGCCCCAGAGCAGGGATCGGGGTGGGTGAAGGGGAAAAGGCAATAAAACATCAGTTAGAAAAAAAAACAAGAAAACACCTGTGAGTCCAGGCAGCCCTGAGGTGTGTGGTGTGGACTCTGCATAGCAGCGGGGTGGGGGTGTTGTGGGCAGCGCCACCCACGGGGTGACGGAGCCAAGGAGAGGGGCCTGCCCAGCACCCACTCCTGCTTGGGATGCTGTCAGGAGTAAAGAGCAGAGCCAGGGCAGACCCAGCCTCCAGCGCGTACTTGCGCATGCTGTGCCCTTCGCCCTGTGCCTTCAGCCACTGGGCTGGTTGAGTCTGGGGACAACCAGCTGTTACCCTCCCCATGGTGCAGATCGGAGTCTGACGCCGAGAGGCTGGGACTTGCCCCGGTTCCCCCAGGGGGTACGTGGGGAGCAGAGCTGTGCACTGGGGCGTGATCCAGCTCCTGAGCTCAACCACACGGATGCGCCGCAACTGTCAGCAGCGCTCCTGGGGCTGAGGGTGCAAGCAGGACGCTGGAGTCGCCTGCCCTGGTGCTGGGTGCCAACTTGGGGGGCTGCTGCCAAGTCTTCTTGGTGAGCCCTTCTATTCACCTGCCACATGTGCGGGGTGGGGGCACAAGTGGTTCCCACCGGGGGTGCCTGGAGGGAAAAGGGGATGAAGGGGATCAGAATCTTCACCTGGGCATCGGCCTTTGGTGCGGCTGCTCCTGGGGCTCGGACCCTGCAGCCTAACGCCCTCCTTGCTATGGGCTCTGCCTGGAGAGCAGTGTGTCCTCACCTGTCGCAGGGACGGGTGCCCCGTCAGAGGCATTGCTCCCCTCCCCTCCTCAGGCTGCCTGTTCTTAGAACCCGGGCACAGCCGCCGGCCAAGCTCCATACAGGTTTCTGGAAAGGCAGTGCCACTACTGGCCCGGGGTCCTGACTTCTGGTCTCAGGTGTATCAGCTGATGATGGATGAACAGGCAGGCTCTGCAGGGATTCCCCTGCTCCCTCCTGTGGGGAGATGCCAGCCCAAGCATCCGCGTGATCTCCAGCCCTGAGCTCCTGACCCCTGCAGGCACGCATGTGCTCCCATCTCTGAGCCTATGGGGTCTCCGTGGTTGACAAGGAGCGGGGAGACGACTGAGAACTCCCGCCACGTGCCCTGGGTGCTGGGCTGCAGGTCTTTTAGAGTCAGATCCCCTGGATATGGGCATCTGCTGTGTGCAGGGCCCTGCCTGATGTGGGGCAGGGTCGCTGGGGTCCCCTTCATTTGCAAAGCCACAGCGGCCTTTTCCCGGCACAGAAGTTGGCCGTGGGCCTGGCAACAGGATTTGAGCTCGGGCTGCACAGAGCTGCGACGCTGGCGCCCTCTGGAGGCTGCGCTGGGAACTACTCTGCTCCAGCATCAGCAGACACTGCAGCCGAACCTGGCCCTGCTTCCTGGGAGACCTCTGCGCCCTGCAGCTCTGGCACGCCACCTTCCTGTGGTTCTTCTCACTGCTCGAGACTCCGAGGGGTGGCACCATCCTGAACCAGCAGTTCTGAGAGACCCTGCAGCTTGAGACGCCAGGCTGGGCTGTGCGGAGCGCCTGGCAGGGCACCCTGCAGGTTTCCTGGCACTGCGGCCCTAGGTGAGCTGGTCACCCCACGTCATTTTGCTTTTTATACTCGTCCCTTTGTGTTACCTGCCGTGTCCCCTAACAGTCCCTGACTCTGCCTTGGGGACTCACAGGCCAGCACCTGCCTTTGAGGCACAAACTGTTTCAGGGTCATTTTTAGGACCCTGAGTTTTAAAGCCCCTCCAAACCATCTGTGGTGTCTGCACGGTTTCTGGTGGTGAGTGGAGGCAACTCTGGCAGGCATGTCCCTACAGTCCTGGCCCTTTTCCTGGTGACAGTCTTTTAAGTACAGGCCATTTGACAAACACTGAATGTCTATTTCCAGTGGGTGCCAGACACTGTTCTGGGTATTGGATAGACACCTCAGTGGACAAAACTTTCAAGTTTCTACCCTCGTGGAGCTGACATCTAACCATCTCATCCTCTGCCGCCCCTTTATCCTTTTGCCTTCAATCTTTCCCAGCATCAGGGCATTTTCCAGTGAGTTGGCTCTTCACATCAGGTGGCCAAAGTATTGGAGCTGCAGCTTCAGCATCAGTCCTTCCGATGAATATTCAGGGTTGATTTCCTTTAGGATGGACTGGTTGGATCTCTGTGCAGTCTAAAGGACTCAAGAGTCTTCTCCAGCACCACAATTTGAAAGCATCAATTTTTCGGCACTCAGTCTTCTTTATGGTCCAACTCTCACATCTATACATGACTACTGGAAAAACCATAACTTTGACTATATGGACCTTTGTTGGCAAAGTGATGTCTACTTTTTAAAACACTGTCTAGGTTTGTCATAGCTTTTCTTCCAAGGAACAAGTATTTCATGTCTGCAGTCACTGTCCACAGTGATTCTGGAGCCCTAGAAAATAAACTCTGTCACTGTTTCCACTTTTTCCCCTTCTATCTGCCATGAAGTGATGGGATCGGATGCCATGATCTTAGTTTTTTGAATGATGAGTTTTAAAGCCAGCTTTTTGTTTCCTCTTTCACTCACCCTCATCAAGAAGCTCTTTAGTTCCTCTTCACTTTCTGTCATTAAGAGTGGTATCATCTACACATACCAGGTTGTTGATATTTCTCCTGGCAATCCTGTGGCTGCCCTGAAATCAGCACAGATACGATGGTAGCAGTCTGGGGCGAGGACTGTTGTCTGCAAGGACTGGGAGGAGGACTCGAGGGTCTGTTGGTGACTGCAGCAAGGACACGGTGGAGAGGCGGTGTCTGTTTTCCTGGTGTGACCTTCAAAAGGGGGAGCCACAGGGTCTGGAAGCAGGGAGGTCTCTCAGCCCACTGTGGGTAGAGTAGGAGGGGGCCGCAGGGGAGCGGGCTCTGGGTGGGCACAGACGCGGGCTGGCAGTCGGAAGGAAGGAGGTGTTATAAGGGGAGGCTGGGAAGACCCCACAGGTAAGGGAGAGATTTCCATGTAGGCTCAAAACTAGATGCTGCAGATGATGGCCTGAAGATGTGCTTCATTTGACTGACCCATGTGATTTTTTTCTAAATGTTTCTGTAACTAGTTGCCAGCATTTAAAAATCAAGAAATTTTACATAAAAATGTGGGTACTGGGCTGCTCTTTAAAAATCAGAATTTCTGGACAAGTGGGGGCCACTGCTTGGCGCTCGGTCAGGGTATACCCGCCTATCCACTACAGCCCTACTCGTCCCCAGGCCCGAGGGGCTTGGCCTGTCCGGCCTCCAGGTCTCCCAGGCGTTTCCACATTCAGCCCTTCAGCAGCTCAGACACTAGGCGCTCTACTGTTATCAGATCAGCCAGGCCAACTTCCTAAGCAAATGACTCCAGGAATGTCCTGCTGGGAAAGAACAAGGTTTCCAGACAGGTGAGCAGGGCAGAAGTGGGTCATGGCAGAGTCACCTGTGCAGGGTCCCCTGGCTTCCGGCCACAGGGGCAGGAGGTGGGCTCCCCCTGCCCAACTCCTCAGGTATCAGAAGCCTTTGCCCCATCCTGGGCTATGTCTGCACATCTAGGAAACGAGCGCGGTCCCTTCCAGGTTCTGCACTGTGACCCGGTGTGAGGCCCAGACAGATAGGGTCTAGCGACTGGAGAAGGGCAGGTACCTTCCTCCTTGCCCACTGAACATACCCTGGTCCCAAGAGGACCGTGCTGGCTCCTCTGGGCCCCTGGCCCTTCCTGGAGAACCAATACCACCTGCGACCAGCAAGTGGAGTCCCTGCCCAGCCCTGTCTATGAGGCCGCCTCGGCAGCCAGGGGCCACTGGGGAAGAACAGGGAGGGGCACCTCCCTACCTCCACCTGACTGTGGGGGGGCCCTTCTTGGCTTGATTCCTACCACTTGCCTGGCCTGGTCACCTCTCCCTTGATGGAGCAGGGGGCAGGGAGGGAAGATCCCCACCCCTGAGACCGACTCCTCCGTGGGTGCAGGGAGGAGGCTCAGCCCTTTACTTGCCAACAACAGAAGCGAATCCCCACTCAGGCAGGAAAGAGCCTGTGCGGCTCACGGGACTGCAGGGAGAGCTCAACAACCAGGGTGTGGGCCCTGCCCGGGGGGAGCTGCAGCTGGCTCCCACCGGCTCCTCTTCCCAGCCCTGCATTCAGATCACACTGGCGGCCTGAACGAGGCCAACGTGAGAGGACCGCACCCTCTGGGAGCTGGCACTCCAGCATTTATTACCCTCCCTCCGGGCGTCTCGAGGCAAGGACAGACTTCTCAGCAAAGAGCCTGGTCTCACACCCGTGCTGACGAGGCGCGCGGGCCTGCTGCCTCACGGGAAGTGGTCTGTCAGGCAGACCAAAGCCGTAGCCGCCACACTGGTGACACTGGGCGAACAGGCCCCCTGGGCCTCCACTGCCTCATCTATAACATGCAAGTAACTTCTACCTGAGAGTCATGGGCATTTAGTGAAAGTGCTTTGTAAACTGAGGTTCTGGGTGAATGTGAACCATCAGCTCCCTCCCTGCACTTCTGCTTGGCCAGCCTGACCATCGCCTGCCCTGCCCTTTACCACAGGGCTTTTGAAATCCCTGGCGTACTGCCCTCTGGCCTGGCTTCTGACTCAGAGTCACCCTGACCTTTGCATCCTGTCTGGTCTGGGACGAGGATGGCAAATCGGCTTCATCCCAGGTACCAGCTCTGATTGGTGGTGGTCTGTCTGCAGCTTTGGGTTGACTCAGTGTGAAGGTGACGTAATGGATTGGTAATGTCTGCCAAGAGCCCGGGAAGGCTTACCTGCCACAGAGCTGCTATGTATACACATGATGACTAGCTGGTGACCACCTGATGAGGGGCTGTCTCACTTAAACGCAGGTCCCTGAGCTCACGGCCACGTCTCAGCCGCAGGTCCTGTGCGGAGCTGTCTGGTTCCCCTCCCACATGAGCAAGGGTGGTGGGGGAGCAGGGTTTGGGCTGCGGAGCCAAATCCTAGAAACTGGGGCTGGAGATCACTTGCTCATGGGCTACTAAGTTCAATGCCTGGGCAGTAGTCAGCAAGGCAGCTTCTGAGGAGAAATCTAGGCAGGCTGCCTACAACGCTGGGGGAAAAAAGGTCTACATGGGCTGTTGTGAAGGATTATCTATAGTCAGCATCAAGAGCAGGGGGCTTCCCTGGTGGCTCAGTGGTAAAGAATCTGCCTGCCAGTGCAGGAGACGGGGGTTCGACCCCTGATCAGGGAAGATCCTACCAGCTGCAGAGCAACTAAGCCCATGTGCCACAAGTGCCGAGCCTGTGCTCTAGAGCCCGGGAACCGCAGCTACTGAAGCCCAAGCACCCGAGAGCAGTGCCATGCAGCAAGAGAAGCCACCGCATGAGAAGCCGGTGCACTGCAACTAGAGAGCAGCCCCTGCTCGCTGCTACCAGAGAAGTCCAGATGTAGCAATGAAGACCCAGCACGGCCAAAAATAAACAAAAACTTAAAAACACCAAGAGTGGAGTGGAGCAACTGTAGCGTCACTTGTAGAGTAGCTGCAATGCATTTGCGATGGCCTTACGTCTTGAAGAAGTAAGACGGTAAATGAAAAAAATCATTCCTATTCCAGCTCTGCATAAACCTGGCCAACACCCCCCACTGCCCTCAAGTTAAACCTCAAACGTCTTAGTGTGAAAGGCTCTTTACTGGCCCTGCTTCCTCCCAGTCTCCTGACTCCACACCCCCGTGGCACCCCCCTCCCCACTGTGATACCCCCCACCCTCACAGCCTACCTGGGCTGAGTCCTGAGGCCCCACTTCCGTTCCCCAGTTGCCCGGGCCTCCCTCGGGCCTGGAAGCATGGAAAACACTGACCTGAAAAGCATCCCCTCCACAGCTCTGTTCTTCCTTCCAGGCTCTCTCAGAAGAATCTGAGGGAGCCTGACGGGCGCGGGCACCCCTCCCATGCCTGCAGGCACCCAGGGCTTCGCCCATCCTGCCACTGCCAGACCCATTCTCCATCTTCGCCCCAGAATGCAGGCTCCCCCAGGGCAGTCAGAGAATCCTGTTCACCACCAATCCCCAGTTCTACCTGTCTCCACAGGACAGCGGGCTTCCCTGCTGGCTCAGACGGTCAACAATCTGCCTGCAATGTGGAGACCCGGGTTCAAACCCTGGGTCAGGAAGATCCCCTGGAGAAGAGAATGGCTACCCACTCCAGCATTCTTGCCCAGAGAAACCCATGGACAGAGGAGCCTGGCGGGCTGCAGCCCATGTGGTCACAGAGAGTCGGACACAACTGAGAGACTACAGACAGACAGGTGTCCTGGACCCACCCCAATTTTTTTCACCTGAATTATCACGGTATTTGTGTGTATTAGTCAACTCCCCTCCCCCTCAGAATTCCCCAGCTGCCTCTGAGTGGCTCCTAGAGGGCTCCGACCCACAGAGCCATGCCCAGGCTCACTCTGGAGAACTGGTTCTTGCCCCATCAGCCCAGGATGCTGGGGTCTGCAGAAGACCAGCTCTTCCCGCCAGTGACCTGGGCCAATTCCCCACCCCGCTTTGGAGAGGAGATAGAACCCACTCTTGACTACCGCCTGCGGAGATATGGGCCAAGCCCATCCTCTTCCCCCTAAACACACACACACACTCCTGAGACTAGGCAAGGAGAGAAACAAAACTCTGTTAAAATGTTGGGGAACAAAAGGGAGCCACCACAGACACAAATCCTAACTGCCTCTCGAAGCTGCTCCTCAACCCCACCCATGTGGCCGGTGCCGCCCCTGGTTCCCAGCATAGGTCTTATCAGAACCCAGACCTCCGGTCAGCATCCAGAGCTCCACCCAGGGGTTTAGCCAAACTCACTCACCATGGCAGAGAGGGGAGGAAGCTCTGCCTTCACCTTCTTCTGAGGCTTCTCTCCCCAGATCCTCACTTCCGGTCCCAGAGTCAACCTCTGCTCCCAGACCAGTGGTTAAAACTTTTGAAACTGGTAGCAATGGGGACTTTGGGCAAGGATAAGGGAACAAAAGAAGCCAGAGACAGACTCTGAGGATGACCTGGCCATGCTGAAGCCTCCTGCCCAGCCAGGGGCTCCATGAGGGATCTGCCATGGTCTCATGTCATGCCCTCCCAAATTCGGATGTTGAAAACCTAATTCCAGTGTGACAATACTAGGGAGGCAGGGCCTCCAGGAGATGATTAGGTCATGAAGGGAAGAGCCCGTGTGGATGGGATTAGTGCCCTTATAAAGGAGGCTGAGAAAGCTCCCTTGCCCCCTTCTGCCAAGGGAGGTTATAGCTAAAAGACAGCCTAGGAAGGGGGCCTCACCAGACACTGAATTTGTAGGCATCTTGGTCTTAGACCTGCCAACCTCCAGAACTGTGAGAAATAAATTTCTCACTTATAAACCTCCTAATTTGTGGCACCTTATTATAGCAGACCAAATAGAATAAGACAAAAGCTAGGAGTAAATTGCTGGTGCACGCACAAATGCAATTACTCATGTGTAATGTGCTTGTGAGGGTGTGAGGCACGAACGTTTGTACACGTGTAGTGTTCATGTGTGTGAGTGCATGCGGGCTTGTTGTTCATGTATGTAAGCAGCTGTGATATCAAATCAAAGATCACCCATTTCTCCATCTCCCTTATCACATTCCCGAATGTCCCAAATTAGAACTTGGGATATGTGGTTCCTTCAACAGGAAATTTCTAATTTGGGAACTGAGGTATGCTGAAAGAAAAAGGAAGCATCTTCCCCTGTTCCATTGTTCTAAATTAAAAATATAAACTGAGGTGTAATTAAAAACAAACAATCAGCATTATACATTGGTGAGGTCATAATTTATCACAAGCTGCTTGGATAACAGCAAGTCATAAAAAATATTCATACCTTTTGACTAATTGTCTTATTTCTGGGAATTTATTGTAGAAAATAATTGGAGATGTTTGGCAACAGAAGAAAGGGTACAAAAAAGATAATCATGGGACTTCCCTGGTGGTCCAGTGATTAAGAATCTGCCTGTCAACACAGAAGACACGGATTCGATCCCTGGTCTAGGAAGATCCCACATTCCATGGGACAAATAAGCCCATGAGCCTCAACTACTGAAGTCCATGCGCCCTAGAGACGGTGCTCCACAACGAGAGAGGCCACCGCAATGAGAAGCCCAAGCACTGCAGCAAACAGTATCCCGAGCTCGCCACAACTACAAAAGGCCCACGTGCAGCACCAAAGACCTAGAGCAGCCAAAAATAATAAAATACAATTTTTAAAAGTACAAAAAAATACCAAAACCAGAAACTGAATCAGATGTGACATGTCAATGTCTGTCAGATAAAAGTAAACTTCAGGGCAAAGAAAATAATCAGGTACAGAGAGACATTCAGTTCAGTTCAGTCGCTCAGTCATGTCTGACTCTTTGCGACCCCATGGACCGCGGCACGCCAGGCCTCCCTATCCATCACCAGCTCCTGGAATTTACTCCAACTCATGTCCATTGAGTTGGTGATGCCATCCAACTATCTCATCCTCTGTCGTCCCCTTCTCCCACCTTCACTCTTTCCCAGCATCAGGGTCTTTTCAAATGAGTCAGCTCTTTACATCAGGTGGCCAAAGTATTGAGTTTCAGCTTCAGCATCAATCCTTCCAATGAATATTCAGGACTGATTTCCTTTAGGATGGACTGGCTGGATCTCCTTGCAGTCCGAGGGACATTACATAATGATAAAAAGGTCAATCCACCAAAAAGACACAGAAATCCTAAGTGGTATGTGCCAGATAACAGAACTGCAAAATATTTGAAGCAAAAACTTAAAGGAGACACAGACAATTCCACAATTATCGCTGGGAATTTCAACAGCACTCTCTCAACCAACAGAACTTGAAGAAAATCAGCAAGGGTATAAGCTATAAGAACTCAATCCCATCAACTAACAAGAATTTTATCACCATTTACCCTCCACCCAACAGTATAATCTTTCAAGAACCTATAGAAAATATATCAAGAGGACAGAACTACCAGATCCTAGACCATATACAAACCTCAACAAATTTTAAACAACATAATGAGATATCACAATATACCTAGAATGGCTCAAACGAAAAACAAAGACAGTACAAGGCTACAGGGAAAATGGATCTCTTCTACATTACTGACCTGGGTGTTCATTGGAGGGACTGATGTTGAAGCTGAAACTCCAATACTTTGGCCACCTGATGCGGAGACCTGACTCATTTGAAAAGACCCTGATGCTGGCAAAGATTGAGGGCAGGAGGAGAAGGGGACGACAGAGGATGAGATGGTTGGATGGCATCACTGACACAACGGACATGGGTTTGAGTGGACTCCGGGAGTTGGTGATGGACAGGGAGGCCTGGCATGCTGCAGTTCATGAGGTCGCAAAGAATCGGACACGACTGAGCGACTGAACTGACTGACTGACTACATTACTGGTGGGACCATAAAATGGAAGAGCTACTTAGGAAAATATTTGACAGTTTCTTCAAAAGATAAAAATTTACCACATGACCTGATAATCACACTCCTGGGCATTCATTCCAGACATGAAAACGAAAGTTTATACAAAAACCCACTTAGAAATGCTCACAGCAGCTGTATCTGCAATAGTCCCAAACTGGAAACAATCAAGATGCCACTCAACAAGTGAGCAGTTAACAAAAACTATGGTACATTCAATCCACACAACATTCATTTTTGTTGTTGTTGTGTAGTTGCTCAGTCATGTTTGATTCTTTGCGACCTCACGGACTGTAGCCTGCCAGGCTTGTGTGTCCATGGGATTTCCCTGGCAAGAATACTGGAGTGGGTAGCCATTTCCTACTCCAGGGGATGTTCCTGACCCACGGATAGAACCTGCATCTCCTGCATTGGCAGGCGGGTTCTTTATTACTGAGCCACCTGGATATTCCAAGTAATATGTAGTCATTGCAAAAACTTAGAGCAAACCCATTTGACGGTCCCACCAGTAATGTAGAAGAGATACATTTTCCCTGCATCCTTATACTGTCTCTGCTTTTTGTTTTAGCCATTCTTCTAGGTGCACTGTGATGCCTCATTATGTCGTTTAAAATTTGTTGGGGTTTGTATATAGATTTCTTTCTCCCTAATCCTTTTATCCTCTGCAGAGACATCTACCAACAGGTAGATATGTATATTTCCATCCTTTTCTGTTTTCTTTCACACAGACATACACAATTTATTTCACACTTTTTAAAAAGGTGTTTTTTCAAACCACAGCTTTAAATTTCCATGTAGTCAAACTTGTCAATCTTTACTGACTTAGACTGTACTATTTATTAGTTATGGGAACTTAAGTAATGGAGGATACTGGATGAAATGAACATGGGACTTCCCTATGCTCTCAAGGTAAGTTAAACACACACACATCGAAATAGCTCAGGTAGTTTTGTTTTTTAATCCCTTAGAAAGGCAAAAACATGGGCCATGTGACTTCATCCTCTGATGTTATTAAACTGGGGTGAGAAAGGATATAAGAAGAACCAACCTGTAAGTGGGACTGAGCCAACCAGATTCACTGTGTTCAGAATTTGAATGAAAGACAGAAACTGGCCACTCACAAAGGGATGACAAAAAAATCCTGTGATGACAGGATCAAAACTGGTCCCTGGCCATTCCAGGTCAGTGGACGTCATCAGGCAAGTAGCGGAAACTGTCAGGCTCCCCGTCAGTGAAGATACCTTTTGAGAGAATATCACCTTTTAGAGCTAATTTCGGTAGTGAATAGTTTCCTGCTTCTTCCAACCATCAACCCTGACTAAAACATATGCTTTGGAAAGGGAGATAAAAAGGCAACAGGATTTCTTCTGCATCCTAATCTGCTATGGCCCTGTCCTTATACTGCTAAAGTTTAAACAACCTAATCTTCACCTCTCCCTTCATCTGACACACCCAAGTCGGTGAGACTGGAGTTGAAAGTAAGATGAGGTCTCAGTAAGGAAGGAAACAACAAGAGTTCACACGTTGAAGATCTTTTAAGCAGTATACCAGAACTACAGTTTCCACCCACAGGGGGCTCCAATATTGAGGGTGGGTACCTGGAATTCAAGGGTTTCCCTGGTGGCTCAGACAGTAAAAAATCTGCCTGCAATGGTCACCTGACCGAGGCTGCATCCCTGGGTTGGGAAGATCCCCTGGAGGAGGAAATGGCAACACTCCAGTATTCTTACCTGGAGAATCCCATGGGCAGAGAAGTTGCAAAGTCCATGGGGTTGCAAAGAGTTGGACACGACTGAGCAACTAACACTTTCACTTTCCTTTCAGGAAGGTCCTCTTAGATACAAGATCACAGATAACACGGAGGTTGGAATTCCTTCATTCATTGCTAAGTCATTAATTACTGGAGGGCAGCAGAGGGATAGGATGTGTAAAGAGGTTTCCATCTCTCAGGACCAAGGGTGAGGGACCCCACCTACTGACTCAGGCCCAGCCAAGAGCCCACCAGGGCAGCAGCAATCACTCTAGGCCTGGTGGGCCTAGAGTCTAAACTGAAAGGGGTCACATCAAGGCCAAGTCACCATCTCCTCACCTCCTGCGCTATTTCCACTTCCGGTCTCCCATTTCAGAATCCCAGCACAGTGCAGAGAAGAACAGACACTGGTATCAGACTGTCTGGGTTCAGTCCTGCTGTGTGGCTTCTCTGTGCCTCTGTTTCCTCATCTGTAAAAGGGGAATTACAGCACCCACCTCATGGGTATTGCAGGCATCAGGAAGATGGTCAGTGGAATTACCATAGTATTTTAGCTTTTGTTTTCTATGCCATTCCACTGGGTGGTTACCAGAATAAAAGTAAGAAGTTGACTGAAGACATGTTGAAGCAATCCAAAATCTGTTTTTATTTTTAATTGTTTTGGCTAATGGAAAAACAGAACTGTCACAGCACTCAGCTCGATACCCCATCCAGCCCAGGGCTGTCCCTGCGGTGGAGCCGAGGACAGGTCTTACTCCATCAGCGACCTCATCTTCAAACAAAGACTGCTTTCACAGGGCATCAACACGCACCTGTCACCCAAGAACTCAGCTAAAGCTCTCTGGATCCTTCTACACTTTTGGCCAGTAGTGTTGCCTTCTGAGGTCAGGGACTCTAGGTCTGCTACGTGATTGGCAGAGGAAAGCTTCCTTCTCCAGTTTGAGAAATGTGGCTGGAGAAGTATGGAATTGGGGAGCATGATTCCAGGGACTTCAACTACCTCCCCCTTTGGCCCGTCCCTCCACAGTGCAGCAGAACCGAGGTTCTCACTACTCCCCTCCTCCAGCTTTGGCATCCTTCCCGGTGTATAAGCCAAGCCTCAGGAAATCATTCGTGGGAAGCTTACTAGGATTGAGACAGATGCGGGATGCTTCTTCTTTGGCCCCAGCCCCCCGGTGCTGCCTAGAATGTACTCCTAAGTCATGAACGGGTTGTTCAGGAACCTGCCCTGAGTGATTGCTAAAAGCTTCACACAGGTCTCACAGTCTCACTGTCCTCAGTTCCTCTTGGTGTGTTACTATCCTACCTGTAAAGTCATCAAACCCCTGACCCTGGACGTTTTTTTCACCTTTCATATCTTCCTCCAACTTACTAAATGCTGCCTGAATTTCAGAAAGCAGTTGCCTGCCCACCAATGCAAGGATGCAGGCTAGTTCTGCGTGAATCACTTCGGAGACCAGCTAGGCAGGAGGCCGGGAGGGAGGGTGTAGTGTGACACCTGCCCACTCCACGGCTGTGGCAGACACTGCCGCGGGCCCGGCCTGGACCAAGTCCGCCGTGTCTGAGACTCCTCTACCACAGGCTCCCTCCCGGCTGCCACTCGGACTGGATGGAGGCTCCTGGACTGAACACAGGAGGCCTGCTGTGGATACACGCTGCCCTCAGGGCAGGACCCTGAGCAAGTCCAGCCATGGCATGCTGTGGGCCCTCCCTGCCTAGATACTCTAGTCATACGTGGGGGGCCTTACACCTGGGCTGGAAACTTTCTAGAGTACAAAAGGGAAAGGAGCCTGCTCTGGAGGACAGCTTCTAAACCAAATCTAAAAATACTTTTGCATACAAGTGTCGTGAGGAGGTAAGGAAGGGCTCAGGGCTCCATCCTCAGTAATCACTTCTCCAGGGACCCGCACCTCCAGGGCTCAGGTTGGTACTGAGCACCCTCCACAGTAGAGTCCATGCCAGTCATCTTCCCACTTCTAAGCAAGAAGACAAGGAGTCACACGCAGAGCTGAAACAGAAACACCAAAGCGTGGCGTCTATTGTCCTGATGTCAGCGTTTCACCGGACGAACGGCCAAGGTGTTCACCGAGCAGCTGTCCCTGCTCCACTACTGAGCACAGAAATTTCAGGGGTTGGGGCTTCTTTCCTCTGGCCTGGCAAATTCTCATCTCCAGTTGAAACCACAATTCCTTAGGTGCCAGATGCAAAGCCTCAAGCCCAAAGCACCTCCACAGCTGACATGCCCTCCAGGACACTGGTGGCTGTCCCCTTCGTTCTCGTCAGCCTTTCTGAGCCTGCAGGCTTTCCGAATACAAGAACTGCCCAAACGCGATGGAAAGGAGAAAAGCTGGCTCTCACCTCCCAGCAATTGCTGCTCCCCGTGTCTGTGAGTGGCCAGAGGGACTGAGAGATGGCAGGCCGGTTCTCTGTCCCTCTCACGGGTTTGGAGCGAGGAGTCTCCAGGTCTCAGCAGGTACTTGGTATCCAGGTGGCGCCTACGGAGAGTGCTGCCTGGAAAGACCTCTCCCACAACTGTTTGGTGGACAGCGACAGACAGAACAAGCCCCCTGGCACTGAACCGCCAGTTGCGGGGCCGGGATGATCCTTGCCCTCAGCACAGGGCTCTCGACCCCAACTCCTACAGCCCCGGACCACACGATGTCTCCTCCTAACTTTGCGCAGGGCGGCACACACTTCCAAGAGGTGCTCCTTTATTACGATGCAGTGAGCAGTCCGACGCCGCTTCCTGGGTGAAGTTACAGCTACTGAGAGGGAAGCAGTGCCTCAGATTCGTGCCCAGCCAGGTGTGCTGAGGACCTGGAGATCTTGGGAACCAGACCTGTAGCGACTGGGGCACAGGGTCCCGTTGCTGGTGCTGTATCACCTTGCCTCATGATTACACAAGACCCGGAGGTCCAGCCCTGAAGACAGCTGACAGAGAGGCGAAAGTGACTGTGTTAAAGAGGTCTTTGGACAAGTGGACAGCTCAGCAGGACCGCACCGCCGCCCAGGCCACACCGTGCAGCAGCCGTCACCAGCCTGGCAGAGGAAGACATGTGGCACAGTGTCCTCAGGGGGCTGGAGGCAGGCGCTGTGGCGGGAGAGGCAGTGAACAAGGTCAACAGCTTGCCAGGTTAACACAGCTGACCCTCTTACTAAGCCAGTTACCCCACCCCTGAGAACTTATTCCAAAGAAATAATGCTCAATGGGGGAAAAGGTAGATGTACAAGGATAGGTGTTCTAGCAGCCAAGTAATGAGTATAACACAGACTCTGGAGTCAGAGAGTCACCTCCACCGCTTTTCAGGGCAAGTGACTTCCATCCTCTGAGCCTCCTTTCCTTCCTCTGTGAGACAGATATGAGAGCACCTACTCCCCGGGGTTGTTGTGAGATCACACGGGACAACCTGCATAAAGCGCCTATGTGTCAACCACAATCATTGGCTCTTATTATTACACAAGGAAAAAGGAAAGAACGCAGGGGAAAGGGAACAGGTGACTTCTTAAGGGTGGCAGAGCTGAAGAGAAGTTTTACGTGACAGCTCTGGCAGTATCATTGCTCTAGGTCATGTTCATTTTTTAAGTGCTATGGAAGATGCCATGAATTGTTGAGCCCTGCAGCTTGGGAAGAAGGAAGTAGAGAGAGTTGGCCTTTTCCCACAAATGTTTTCCCTATTTCTCTAGTTCCGCCTTTGGAAAACTCCTAAGAGGTCTCTGAGGATGCAGTAAAGGAGGGGAAGAGAGAGGACACAGGTGAGGAGGAGGAATGAAGAGAGGCCTGACAATCAAAACCTGAAAGGTTCTGTCGCCCGAGTGCTGGCCCTGCCCAAAGGCGGGCTGGAATGTACACAGATGAGCTCTGACCCGACCAGGAGTGCTGTGAACAATGACCCTGCCAGGCGGACAGCTGGAGGCTGCCTGCCAGCCTGACGAGGGCACTGTGTGGCCAGAGACGGGAAAACCTTGCGGTCACAGTCAAGGAGTCCATTCCCAGCACCCTGATGCAGGGCACTACACTGTCTGTCTCCCCTTTCTCCTGCAGCTTCGCAGCTGTAGGGCCACATAATGGTCCAGTTTCATAAGGAAACAAATAGTAAGTATTCATCTCCACCAGGAACAACAGAGATAAATAAGGGCACAGACCTTAGAGAAGTCTATCAGTGTTTACAACCTTTTTTCTTTTTAAATTCATTTTCTCCATAAATATTGTAGTCTATAAGCTTCAAATTTAAAAAAGATTATTTTTCAAACTTAAAACTATAATCACACCTTAAAAAGATTAACAATTTCTTAATCAACAATAATCCAGTCAGTGTTCAAATCTCTAACTGTCTTATAAACATCAGAAATGGGTGGTTGTTTCTCAACTTTTAGAACTCCATCTTTCCAGAGCCAGAAGAGCTTTCCGAGACAGCCCCTACTAAGCCCACCACCACAACAGTCACTGACTTCCGCCAACCTCCTCACTAGACCAGATGAGAAAATGCAGAGAGGCCGGGCAATCTGTCCAGGGTCACACAGCTAACTGAAGACAGAAGGCTTGAGCTTTCCCTGCGGTCACCCTGTCTGGCAGTCTGAACACTGAAACAACTGTTAAACATGTCTGAATCAGCAAGCCTTAACCTAGAAACACCTCTTTTGTCTAAAAGGAAACAATCACCACTAGAACCCTCCTAGTAATTGACACACCCATTTTACTCAGCTAAAAACTAAGCTCTCAAGTAAATACCATCAAGTAGAAGTCAGATATCTATTCCATCCTTCAATTTAGCCATGGAAAAGAATTCTCGCTGACTTCTGCTCTCTTCTCAACTCTAACTAGGTTCCCCCGCCTGCCCCCAGCCAGAGCAAGCTGAAGAGGACCATCTGAAAGAAAAGGAACATAACTCGTGAGGATCTGTCTTCTAGCTGGGCATCAACATGTTATCAGCAAAGGTTAAGACAGCCTGAAAACAGGCCCAAATGGCCTACAGGTCATTTCCACCCAACAATCAAAAAACTGGTAATTTTTGTGCTATATAAATGTTTTGGAATATGAGAAAGAAAATGTTTCCCATATTCTATAACTGGACAAGGAAAGGACATACCTCAAAAAGCAAGAGCAGAGAGGAAGAAAACTATAGGCCAATCTTACTAACAGACATAGACGTCAAAACCCTGAGTAAGACAAAAGTAAATCAAGACTAGACATGCGTTACCTCTGAAGTTCCTGTTTCTTACACATGTACAGTAAAATTTAGGAATGTGCAAAAAACAAAAACAGAATAGGACATACTGAACAAACTACTTAATCTGGAATTCAGACAGTTTGATATTAGGAAATGTTTGAAAGTAATTAATCATTTTAACTGACTTAAAAGAAATAGTTGTGCTCATTCAGTTCATTTGATTCCAAAAAGGCAATGAACAAATCTTAAAACTCATTATTTATAAAAAGAAAAGAAGAGAATAAAGATGATCTTAGGGAACTAGAAACATAATTGATACTTAAAATAAATTCCAAAAGGACTGAACAACTGAAGGTAAGCAAACGGACACAGGCATGTAAGAAAACACACTCCGAGTTTCGGCAAGGGGTGAGGGACAGCTCTGGAGCTGCGTGGTGACGGCGGGACAGCAATGCGCACCGCACCGCACCACCAGTTTAAAGGGGGTAAAATGGAAAACTGTCTGTAAGCAAATGTTACCACAGGTTTGGACATTAAAATTTTTAAAACATAAAAAGGTTATATCCTTTTTATAATGTGAAGAGCTTTCTTAAAACAGAAAACTTTAAGAGTCATAAATGGAAGAATCTGAAGATGTAACTACATACACAATTTTTAATGTCTGTTTGATAAAAGACCCAGAAACAAAAATTAAAAGACAAGCAACTTAATACTTCAACAGAAAAAAAAAAAGTAACTGGAACAAAGCATGTACAACTTGTATAATATATTTTCGTATTTGTATAAAGGATAGACACCTGCATATATGAAGCTACTATGAATTGAGTAGATACAGAATATGACAAGCAATTCATTAAAGACACAACCTCATAAGCAATCAGGAAAATGCACATTAAAACAATTTCACTTTTCACCTATCAAATTAGTAAAATTAAAAAACTGATTTTCATAATCAACAACGTGGAGGAAAAGAGGTATGCTCATCACTGTGGCTTGAACTATAAATGAACAAACCTTCTGAAGGACAATTAGTCAGCAGCTAGCCAGATGTTCTGGGAAACCCCATGCACAGAGGAGTCTGGCAGGCTACAGGCCATGGGGTCATAAAAGAGTCGGATACGATTTATCGACTAAACAACAGCCACATGTTAGATGTACAGGCCCTAGCTTACTGTCTCCAGCCTATAGAAATCTCCCAGAGGTACACAAAAATCACGAACAAAGGGTAGTCACCATACCAATATTTACTGAAAAACAAAACATAACTCTCTAACAGGAACTGGTGAAATACACTTTAGTACATTAACCCAGTGAAAGCCACTGACAAGAAACAGACAAGTCTCCAAGTAAAGGACAGGGAAAGACACCACATGTTTCATAAACAAAGGTTAGTTACAAAATAGCCATATTCTGTGGTCTAATTTCTGTCAAAAGAGTAAAATGATGAATTCTGTAGAAAGAAGAATCTAGAAAAATGCATATCAAGCTACCAACAGGGGCTATCATCTCTGGGAGTGGTATCATGGGGAATTTTCACTTTACAAATTAAATGATTTCTATAACTTTTGGATTATTTAAAGTAAGTGCAATCACTTTTATAATTAAAAAGAATAGAGAATAAAATAAATTAAATCACCTGTGCTTCTCTGCACAAAGCCAGGGTAACGACCTCTGAGCAGTACTTTCCCCTGGGGAGGAAGAGGCAGAAGAGCCCCTGGCTCAGGTCGGAGGGCACCGGTGCCCAGATGCAGGGCGGGGCTGGCGCGGCAGCGGTGAGGGGACCGGTTAGCCCTCAGCCACGGAAGCCTGCACACCAGGGCCCCAGGCAGGAGGCCTCGGCTGAAAACTGGACACGCAGGAGAGCACATGCACTGCTGGAGTCAGGACTGTGCGTTGTTGTTAACCTCTGATCTTTGGGTGGCCCTCAGATCACCATTTAAAATAGAAACATTTTACTTGAAAAGGTCACAATGGAAATCAGATCAGTTAAGAGAAACTGATGGTGGTTTCCTGTGTAAGAGCTATAAAAACCTAACTGTGCCCTGAAAAGACAACAATGAACGCAAAGACCTGCGATGGCCCAAGGCTGGCGAGTCAAACAGAGACTATCACCACTTAGCTCCTACGCAACCTCTGCACAGTGAAGCCAAGAACAGAGCAGAAACGGGCGGAGAGGGGAAGGAGATGAGCACTGACCAGGCGCTGAACATAGCTCGTGTTTGATCCTCACACAATCCAGGAGCGCTACAGAGAAGCTGCACAGAGGCCCAGGACTCCCTCAGCCTCAAAGCTACAAACTCCGACCAGCAAGGACCTACTGTACAGCACAGGGAACTATGCTCAACAGTTCTATAACAACCTAAAAGGGAGAAGGATCTGAAAAGGTATATAACCGAACGTGCTCTACACCTGAAACTAACACACTGGACGTCAACTATACTTCAATTAAAAAACAAAACCCAAGACCCAACCACAGTAACGAAGCCGCAAACGCCGAGAGTGGAGGGGCATCGGGCCTGCCTACCAGCCCAGCTCCTGCAGTCAGCCAGCCAGTTGGACCCCGACGCCCAACACTGGAGCCTAAGTCCTCGGTCTCCCCAGACAGACTCACCTGTGAGTTGGAGGGCAGTGCCTGGGAGGTGGGCTCCTCTGATGGAGCTGCTCCTGTGCCCACGGGGCTCAGCGTGGTGATTCGGCTGGGCTGGCCACGCAGTGTCAGAGTGATGGTGGTGGGGACCTTCAAGCCTGAGAGACAGAGAGTGGTAGGCTTGTGTTGTCACAGCCTCCACTTCCCTTTCCTGGGGCATCCCCCTGACCACCCGTGTGACACCCCCCCACCCGGCCTCCGGTCTTGGTCTCCTCCCCAGCTGGGTCACCTACGCCCAAAAGCAGCAGGAACAGCCTGTGTGCTCTCACGCTCCCTGGGGGTGGAACCTCAGAGCTGAACCCCTGAGGTCAAGGCCAGGACCCTGTGGAACTGGGTTCAACATCATACCTTGCCCGTGTGAGGTGAGACGGTCTTGGGGGAAGATCCCCACAGTTCTCATGAGAGACTCACCTGATGCTTGGTTAGAGATCTGAGCCAGGCCAGGGAGGCTGCTTGCTAACTTGGCGAGGCCCCCATTGGTCAGCAGCTGGTGGATGGCTGTGGGCTTCCCACCAGGAGTGGCGCCCAAGGAGGACAGGGTGGTGGCCACAGGGATGGTGCGGACAATGGTGCTGGCGCCCGTGGTGATGGCACCCAGGCTCTGCATGGGGGTGGGCAACTTCACACCGGTGGCCTGCGGGACACACAAGCCCAGCTAGTCAGAAGCTGCAACCAACAGCGACAGTCGAGTGTGGCGGGTCCATGTGCTTGGAACTGAGCGCCTACCCCATGCAAAGTACTCTGCCAGGCATTTCCACATATTCTCTTATTTAATCCCCACATCAGCTCTGCGAGGGAGGTACTATCATTATCCTCATTTTACAACCAAGAACGCAAAGATACAAAGAGATCTAGAAACCTGTCACTAGCCTCTGGCAGTCCCCCTCTGTGGAGTCAGAGGCTACCCGTCCCTGACCCAGTGTCCCTGCCAGAACCAGCTAAGCCAAGGAGGCCTCCACCCTTCCCCTCCGTCCCGCCCAGGGGAGGCGGACGTGCACCTGTGGGGCTGGCCCAGGGGATGGGCTTGCCGGGAGGACAGAGGTCTTGCTGCTGATGTCCTGCAGGCTGAAGCTGAGGCCTTGGAGAAGGCTGCTGGCTGACGCGGCCCCTAAGAGAAGACACAACAGACGTCAGCACGGGGCGGGGCACCTCCTCATGAGCAGCCATGCCCGCCATCCACAGTGACCAGCTGAAACACAGACACTCTTTTCCCTGGACATTTCCGGTGCCCAGAGAGGTGCCAGAACGCACACATGTGCGCCAGACGCCCACTATTCCTGATACACTGTCTTGGATTCACTCTGCACATCCCAGCCAGCTCCAAACCACCTGGCCTGCATTTTGGATGGGTTCAGTAACACCAAGGCGACCATGGACCCACTTACAAGCCAAAAGAATATCCAATACCTGACTTAGACTTCCCTTTACACACAGTCCAGTGGCCTGAGAGCAAAGAGGAAGGTCCTCTGGAAGAACAGGGCACCCTGCTGGGCTCAAGCAACTAGCCTTTCAATGCAGGGTGAGGGGATCAGCCTGGCAGAAACATGTCTCATTCTGCTGATGCCCTGTGCAGCACCATTTCCAGCTTCATTCAACCAGATATGCTTAACAACACCAACGCAGCTGGAAACCTACCTGCTCTTTCTCCTTATAGCAGCGTTCCCAACCTTTCTGGCACCAGGGACTTTTCGTGGAAGACAACAGGAGCAGGGGCAGCGGGGACGGTTCAGGCAGTAATGTAAGCAATGGGAAGTGGCAGATGGAACTTCGCTCACTAGCCAACAGCTCACCTCCTGCTGTGGGGCCCAGTTCCTACCAGGTCACTGAGCAGGACCGCCAAGGCCTGTGGGTTAGGGACCCCTGCCTTACAGTAGAAGAGACATCACCTGCAGACTAGGGCATTTACTCACTGCAGATGTTAAGGCCCCGAACTCCCCCACCTCAAAGTTAATTACCACTCCATGCCAAGCCTCTACAACAAGCCTAAGAGGCGCACCCCTGAGACCTAGCTCCACAGTGCTTTCCCAGGGCCACCCTCCAGCAGCAGCACAGAGAGACTTGGCTGGGAGATGGGGGCGGGGTGTAGGGGTGCTGAGTTAGCAGGTACCTGGGAGGGAGCCACCAGGAGAGGGGGCCACCAGGCGGCTCTGGAGTGTGTGCAAGGCACTGGGCGTGGCGCTGCTGGAGACCACTGAGGATGCCTGGCTGGCTGAGACGCCCCCTTCAGAAGCATTTGACCTGGAGACAAAGGCAGGAGCTCCGTCACCTAAAGGTCCCTGGCAATAGCAGGAGGGTCCAATGGGGGGCCCAGCAAGGCTTTCAGCAATGGACACAAAGCTAGAACTTCGGTGTCTTCGTCTCACCTTCTGAATCCAGCCTCCAGTCCTTCTAAGTCAGGCCTAAAGGAAAGACTTCAGGTCTTGAAGCAAGAGCTACAGGACACTTCGTAAACTTTAAGTAAAAGTCAACTCTGAGTTGACCCAAAGAAAAAACACCCGACTCAGAAAGAAGTCACGTTCACAGGACAGACAGGCTCCAGAATCCACTATCTTCCAAAGCACTCACTGGACCCTGAGAAGAGGTGAAGAGAAAGAAGGGCACAGATATTCTAGCAGACAGACTCACTTGGCTGTGGCGAGAAGCCCGGTGAGTTCTGTGGCCCCTGTGGACGCCTGTCCCAACGTCATGGTGAGGGGCTTCCCTCCTGCGGCTGCAAAACAGAAAACCCCAAGGCTGCCGGTCAGTCCGGTTTGGTGCTGAGCTTTCAGGGTCCCAGAGTCCAGACTAAATGCAAAATATTCTAGAAAAGACTGAAAGATGAAAAACGAAGGATAACTCTACATTAGAGTGGGGAAGAGTTGGGGGTTATCTTTTCCTTCTATTTTCTAAACTTCCTGGAATATTTTATCACCTTTAATTGAAAGCAAAAAGAAACAAAGAGTATGACGCTGTGAACGACCCCCAGCTCCCTCTGATCCTTGTCCTGCCTCCCTGATCCTAGTTCACTGCCCACTCTCCCCGACGTGCAACCCTTGCTGTCTTTCTCTGGGCGCCTGCTGCACCAAGGCAGAGGAGAAGCCGCCCAGCAAGTAGCCGCCAAGGGGGCAATGCTGTGTCTCTGGGATGGTCCCGTCGGTTGTTATTTAAGCAAGCCAAGAGACACTCACCTTCTGGAGCGCCCCCTGAGGAAGGGGTGCAAGGCCCTCCAGCTGCATCCCCTTGGGAGATGAGGGACACCTTGATCTTCGGTCGCTTGCAGGTCTTGCTGCCAGAAAGGGGACTGGAGGGATGGTGCCGCTTCAGCTGGACCCTGAGCTCCTCTTTCTCAGCTTCCTCGGTTTGCTCTGATGAAATAGGAACTGAGACATGGAGCTGTGGTGAAGTTCATGATCCAGAGAAGCCTGACAGACACTGAGGACTGGGACCAGCATCGGCATGGCCATGTGGGAAGAACCGGCCCAGCATGTTCACAAAGAAGGCCACTGCTTCAGTCCCACCCAGGCCCACCTATGCTCATCTCCACAATGGCCCTCTCCGAGGACAGCTCCCTCCTCTCCCGTCCTGGGCTCGGAAGAAGGAGCTCTGAGTCAGTGGAAACAGAAAGAATGGAGACGCCATCCTGACTGTGCTGAACAAATGGGACTCACCACAGTGGACCTTGACAGGCGTTCCCGGACTCACAGAACGTGACAAGCCTCCCGCCCTCCCCCATGTCACACAGCTAGAGGCCAGCCAACACGTTCTGCACAAGCAACAGAGGAGCAGGCTATTCCATCCTCCCTACAAGGGAGATGTCCCCAGAGCTCCGAGTCCCCTCAGGGCCCAGGCTGAGGGTCTGTTTGCCGAATGCTGACCATGAGAAGGACTATCACCAGGACTCCAGGCTGGCTCTGAGTAACTACTAGGCGCGGGGGCATCATAGCTGAGACGACTTTACAGTTCCGGCCCTGAAGTAACAGAGTAACAGGGGCCCACGTTACTACCCTGTTACTACTACCCACGTCACAGGCTAGTCCCCAGGTCAGTGGTAACAGGACTGAAAAAGGCCATCTGTTCACACGTGGGCCTCCCTGTCCACCAAATCAAACAGACACATCCTGCACAGAGCGAAGCCTCCCAGATTGTTAAGTTACCCTTCAGCCTTGCTCACAGATCCCCTCCTCTTTATACTTAGAAGCACGACCAGTCCTTCTCAGCATAGGCAATCAGGGGCAGAAAGGCAGGAGGAAGGAAACAGAGGGCTGGACTCACACGAAAAATGGGAGGTGGGAGTGATGGGGGAGGCTGGTGTGGGGCCACAGGGAACCTCCAGACCACAGTGAGGCTGCCGTCAGCGGAAAGGAAGGACTGCTCAGGGGATGAATGCACTGACCAGAATCAGCACAGGGAGGAGGGCAAAAGGGAAAGAAGATAATAGTTATGCTGCTCAGCGCTTGCAGAGACCAGGATGGAAGCAGGAAATCAGAGGCAAGGAGAGAAACACAGGGAGGTGCAGGCTTGCAGTCAATGCCCACAGGCACACACAGGAGAAGCAGAGCCAAGGACCACAGTGAGACACAAAAGGACAAAAGGGGAAACCGCTGTGAGAGGCGATCAGAGTGAGAGGGGAAAGCAAAGACTACGGAGTAAGCCAAAGGACAGCAAAGCAAAGAGAAAGACGTGGAGAGAACAGGGGGATCAGAGACAAGACAGAAGCAGGGCTGGGGAGGAGATGAGAGGGAGGAGGAGAGAAGCCGCAGGCGGAGGGTGCAGGCGAGGAGTGATACTCACCAAAGAGACAGGAGGAGGTGCCGGGAGGAAGAGCTTTCCTCACCAGCATATTTTGTTTCAGAAAAGCAGCAAACTGAGCTGGAATGAATCAGAAAGAATTACAGAATCACAGCCAGCCAGGGAAAGGAGAGAGAGAAGGAGTAAGAAAAGGTGTGAAAATGTTCTGAAGAATGGTCAACAGGGGCTCTTCCTGGGATTACTGACGGATTTGAAACCTGATTCTGCCACTTAGCAGCTCCTTGGAGTCATCCATAAACTGGAAATAATGCATGTACCTGCCTCATGGGGCCACGGCCCGGACTCCATGAGCAACAGCAAGTCAAGTGCCAAGAGGAGGGCGAGGCGCTGGCGAGGGCCCGGGAACCCCAGCTGTCCTCACCCCCTGCCTGCGAGCTCTGCCTGTGCCAGGCGGCTGTGCTGTGGCTCTCCTCCGTGCCGCTCTGGGTCCCGTTCTCCACCCAGCTCCCCAGTCAGCCTTGCAGAAGGCCTTCCAGCCTTGACTAGTCTTTGCCTCCAGAAACATCACACACTGCTGTCTCTCTCTTCATCAAAAGCCGAAGGGGACAGTGCCCACTTGGCTCTGGCCACCACTGAGGAAGGTGCGGGTCACAGAGCATCCATGTGGATCTCAGTGGCCTGGCCTCTTTTTGTGTCTCCATCGATCCACTCACACTCACAACCACCTCCGGGCAACCTTGTAAAGGGCCTCGGTCTAAGTCTTGACCCTGCAGCTCCACTACAAGAAATGCAGCGGAAGAGTCTGTCTGCTTGACAGCCAGCTCTGGCTGCCGCCTCTTCCCCAGCCGGAGACTCTCGGATGATACCCGCTCCTGGCCCAGACCCAAGAGGCCTCACCTCAGGACTGCTGACTGGATCAAAGTGGGGCAGGGCAGCTTCTTACATCACGGTCCCTGCTTTCCAAACTCTAACTTCAACTGAACAAGTATTTCCCAGCCTAATTGAAAACCTATCTCCAGAGATTCCTGAAAAACATCACTGGAAGTCCCAGTGTAGGAATCTTAACTCTTCAAGGGTGGGCACGAGGCTTTGGAGCTGCCCTGGTATCTGATGAGCACGGTCAGCTCCCTGTCTGCAGGACCCGGAGACCTCCCAGACTGCAGGAAAGGCTGGGCCTGAAGAGAAGACACAGCTTCCCCAACTGGGAGTCAGAAAAAATATCTGAGGCCAATTTACATGGAGTCGGCTCATAAAGGTGAACTTGCCCAAATACTAAGACGAGGTTATAATTAGTGGAACACACAGTCACACCAACGCATAGACCTTGTGTCATATTTTACCCTTGAAAACAGCCCTCGGTATTTATTACAACCTAATTCTGCATGGACAAATATGTCTGGAAAAAGTGGCAGGTGCCCATACTTTCCAATTGCCACACGATGTCAACTGAGAAGGCAGAAGCCAAGAGAGGCTCCTGGGCCAGGCGGCCACACCTTGAGCTTGTCTGTGGGTCAGCACAGCCTCTGTCCGCTGCACGTGTCTCTTCAGCAGCTGGGTGCTTCCAATCTGACTGGACTTCTGGGAAGATGCCACTGTGGTCACTTTGGTCTTGGGACTGGAGGTGGGGCTGCTGGACACACTGGAGAGATCCTGAGTAGATTGAGAAGGACAAGGGCCAAGTCAAGGTCATTTGGATGGACTATCAATCATCAAGTCCCCCTGGAGTTCCCCAGTCAGGGATTCTCCCTGTAGGAACTCCGAGGCCTGGCAAGGCCAGCAGCCCTCCCCGGGAAGTACAGGAACCCACTCTGCTGACTCCCCAGCAAAAGCACCCCATCTGCCTGCATTACCTCTGAGCCCGAGGGGGAGGCAGGCAGCTTGGCAGCTGGTGACGCAGGTCGACTGCCCCGCTCCGAGACCTCGAAGGCCAGGTCTCTGCGGGCCATGTCTCGGGGCTTCTTCTTCTTCTCGGCGTCCTGATCCCGAGGCTCGGAGCCCATGTGCCCCTCGGTACGAGTAAGTACCCCGGTCAAGAAGTCTACGATCTCGTCCTAGGGCAAGGAGAGGCCCAGGCCTCAGGAAGCTCCCCAACAGTTCCTACTAAAATGGAGTCACCCCAGCTTCAAAATCAGTGTGCTGTCCCGCCTACTTCACAAAGCCCGGCACAAGCCCTACTGTCAGCCAGGACCCACAGGAGCCCAGGTCCTGTGCCCAGGGTGCGGGGTGGCGTTCTGGGGCGGTCACACTTTACCACTGCTCAGCAAACCCTTCCTCCCCACCCACTTTGCTCACATGTTAGATCATTACTCTCCTTCGCCCTCCCCTCCCTCCTTCCCCCTCCCCTCCCTCCTTCCCCCTTTTCTTTGCTTATGACTTAGGTCCCCCAGAGGCCCCAGGGGCTACCCAATCCTCCACAGAGTCAGAAGGATGCTGCTGCCCAGGAGACCGTGCCTAAAAGGTTACAGACAAGCCCGGCTGAGAAACCCACGGAAAGCAACTGTGTACCTGAATGCATCTGTCCACCATGCTCTGAGTCAACCCTTCCGATTTCTTCTTTGCTTTACTTATTCTAAGAGACAAAAAAGAGGAAATGTTTACTTTCCAAACATTCTACAGTAACAAATGTAAATAAGAATTGGTTTCTCCATGTATACTATCAAGGGTGAAACAGATCACCAGCCCAGGTTGGATGCATGAGACAAGTGCTGGAGGCTGGTGCACTGGAAAGACCCAGAGGGATCGGGTGGAGAAGGAGGTGGGAGGGGGGATCGGGATGGGGAATACATGTAAATCCATGGCTGATTCATGTCAATGTATGTCAAAAACCACTACAACACTGTAAAGTAATTAGCCTCCAACTAATAAAAATAAATGGAAAAAAAAAAAAAAGAATGGGTTTCTCTTCTGTGTTGCTTTTCTAAACCCAAGAAGGAAGATAAAGGTAGCCTACAGGCAGGTCTGCAACCTCTCCGACCTCAGGTTCCACATCTGCAAAATGAGGAACCCTAACACCTCCTCATGGAGTTGTGGGGATGACACAAAGCAACATAGGTAATGAACCAAAGAAAACATGGAAGGTACTTGGGACTGTTCACTCCAGAAGTCCTACGCCTATGGCTTCACAGGTAAACTCTATCTGATTGCTAAGACCTCATCTTGAGGTACCCCAAGACAGTACCAAACCCTGAGACTTCTGGGTGCTGTTGAAATGAGATTACCAGGAAAGGTGGCCACAGGTTAGTTCTAAAGCGATCAGAGAAACTGACCACAGCTGGCTGCATTCTCCTCTTCGAAAGCCAGACTTAAATCCCCTGGCTTCTGCCTGGGGGGTCTCAGCACAGACAGAAACAGGCCACCAAGTGAAAAGATGAAGAACAACATTCCGAGCCTCCACATTCTGAGACCCCAATTCACTGGTTTTTGGCCTCTAACCCTGTCATGTAACATGCTCGTATTACACATGAGGACACCCAGTCCCGGAACTTAAGCGATTTACCCAAGCAAAGGAGCCAAGGGTTTAACTGAGGTTTCCTGACTCTCAGTCCAGCACCCTCGGCACCATGCAAATACGTCTCACAAGCAGCCTCATGATGCGACTCTAACAAAAGGCATTTTCACCCCTCCCACTCCCTCACCACGACTCAACAGTCTATTCTCCTACAGGTAAGAATGTCTGAATTAACAAGCAAGAATGTATTTACAAGCAAGCATTGCCCCGAGCACCCAAGGATTAGACTCTGGGTCCACAAGAAGCTGTCAGATGACAAAGGCCAGGAGGCGTTCTCCAGAGGATCTCTGGGTGAGAAACCGACAGGACAGGCGGGAACAGGCACTCACCCTAAGCTCTCAGTTAAAACATTCACAGGAAGCTAACACCTAAGACCCAACACCAATAAATGACACCATCTCTTTTTCAGTACATTTCATGAAAATGTAACTAAAAGCCCCGCTGGCAGACCCAGAAGGGAAGAATGGGCATCTCAATGACTAAACATGGCCCCCTAAAATCAATTCCAAACTCTGGTTGTTTATACTACAAAATATATAAAAGGATGCCTAATGCAAATAAAATCTTTGTTCACATTCATCCTCAATAAGGAAGAAAATGTAAAGAAATGCCTACCCCAGTGTAAGCCCAATGGCAAAGACTATGATTACAGCATCTTGAAATATCTTCTCCCCACCAGATGATGACTAACTCCAAAGGGAAAAACATCAAGAGCAGAGAAACCTGGCAGATACTACCCTAACTACGTGATCAGCGGTGACCTCACCAGTAACAAGACACAGCAACACCACGCAGCCCGAGGACACACTAAGGGAGCATGAGCCCCATGCATTCCTGCCAAAAGCGTGCCCTCAACCTAATCACGAGACAGTGTCAAACCCTACCCTGAGGGACAGTCTACAAAACAGCACTCCTAAAAGGTACCCAGGTCATGACAGACAGACTGAGGAGCAGCGCCCCATTAGAGGAGGCTGAGGAGGCACAGCAACCGATAGCCACGTGAGATCTGGACTCGGTCCAGGACGAGAGGAGTGTCAGTGACATGGTGATGAAATCCGAGTCTGTAAACTAGATTACAGTATCATATCCATGTTAACTTCCCAGCTTTGATAATTACTTTTTGGTTATGCAAGATGTTAACATTTGGGAAATTTGGGTGAACATTATATAGAATTTTTTGGTACAGTTTTTGCAACATTTTAGAAATCTTAGTCCAAAAATTTTTTTAAGTTTTTTAATGCCCCCCTTTCACTGAACTAGGTTGGGCATAGTTGTATCACCACCTTGTAAGCATCCTTCCAACATGGCACTCTGGCATCGCCCAGGGACCCCACCCACCTGAGATTGTCATCAGCTCCCCCAACCACCACCAAGCTGTTCTCCGCCCGAATCTTCTCCCGGAAGTCCTCCATGGCTTCAGGGTGGCACTGCAGGGAGTTCTGACCGATGACAAAGAGGACTGGAGTCTTCATATCCAAGAGGGGATCGTCCACATCCTAAACAGGTCCCGGTTTTACAGTCAGCCAGTTCATACTTGCTGAACATTGCCTGGCAAGTCCACTCAAGATAGTCCACCGGGCAGCTGTGGTCCCTGAGCAGCAACCTAGGAGGGGCAGGCTCGTCCTCCCGTCCTCCTGCCTGCCGGTGACCCGGCAACCCGCAGACCCCGCGCTTACCCCTCTGGGGCCATCCACGGTAAGCAGAGGAAACCCAAGGCAGACAACAGCAGTGACGTACTCCATCACCGACACCTGCAAATAATGGCATGGTCTGCCTCAAGCTCAACTGACTTCACCACAGCTACATCCTACCCAGAATCCACCAGCCAGTCCCACCTCCTCCTCCCCTGCTGTAGCTCCTAGGTGATGACATGACCCCCGAGGTGATGACACAACCAACCCCCCAGGCGACGACACAGGTGTACCAGCCACACAGTAGGGCAGTAAGAAGACAGAACACAGGATGTCTGGTTACACCAGCAGCCCCCACTGAGAGAACTGGGGCCCTCAGGGGACCCCACCCGAACCTCTGGGAGGATGGGAGGTTTAATGCTTCCATCATGGCAATTTGCAAGGCTTGAGTCCTTCCTTTTTCCTCCACTAAGAACAAATGCAACTAAGAGGATACAAATGCTGCTCTTATCCCTTATGTGAAGAAAACCTCTCCCTTTTGACCTTAATAGACAGTGCCCAGTTCAGTTCAGTCACTCAGTTGTGTCCAACTCTTTGCGACCCCATGGACTGCAGCACGCCAGGCCTCCCTGTCCATCACCAACTCCTGGGGTTTACTCAAGCTCATGTTCATTGAGTCGGTGATGCCATCCAACCATCTCATCCTCTGTCGTCCCCTTCTCCTCCCGCCTTCAATCTTTCCCAGCATCAGGGTCTTTTCAAATGAGTCAGTTCTTCACATCAGGTGGCCAAAGTATTGGAATTTCAACGTCAACATCAGTCCTTCCAATGAATATTCAGGACTGATTTCCTTTAGGATAGACTGGTTGGATCTCCTTGCAGTCCAAGGGACTCTCAAGAGTCTTCTCCAACACCACAGTTCAAAAGCATCAATTCTTCGGTGCTTAGCTTTCTTTATAGCCCAACTCTCACATCCATACATGACTACTGGAAAAACTATAGCCTTGACTAGATGGACCTCTGTTGTCAAAGTAATGTCTCTGCTTTTTAACACACTGTCTAGGTTGGTCACAACTTTTCTTCCAAGAAGTAAGCGTCTTTTAGCTACACACTAAAATATATATAAACAAAATACTTGGTGTTTTTTTTTTTTCAGAATAACTGGAGGGAGCTGAAAATGGGCAGAGGTAAGATGAAAAAGATCTTGGCTCTGAGCCGATTTCTGGTAGGGCTTAACAAGGAGCCCAAAGGGTTTATTACATTAGTCTATCCTCCCTTTAAATTTTTGCTTAACATTTTCCACAATAAAGTTAAAAAACAAAGTTTGTCTCCCACAGTTTAAAATCCAAGGATGCAGGCAAAGCAGTCAACACAGTGTCTGGCTCAAAAGTAGCTATCTGCAGCAGCAGCAGCTTATCCCCAGACAACCTCTGAAGAAGATGGGGTTACTTACGTGACAGGCCACCAGAGCTCCTGTATTCCAGCCAATCAAGATGATGGGCTTGTGGGGGAAATGGCCGTGAACCTTGGTGGGGAGAGAAAGCAGAGAGTGAGACAGGAGCCGCGGCCAGGCGCAGAATGCGGGTGTGCTGCGGGGAGCTGACGGAGGGCAGCCTCACCTCCAGCACTTTGCTTCTCACGGCCCCGACCATGTGCTCCAGACACTGCAGCACTCCCACTCCACTCCCGTTGTTCAGCAGGTGGGTGGCGACAGGGATGACCTAAAGGAAAGAGAGAGGCTGCCAGGCCGTGAGCTCAGTCCCCGATCATCGTCTCTCCAGTCTGCTTAGCCTCCCCTAAACCCTCCAACCCTGGATAAGCACCATCAGCACTCCAGAGACTTGGAGGATGCTCCACATTCAAGCTCATCCGCCTTGCATCTCGGCCCCCGCTTCCTGTACACTAAGGAGTGTACTAAGTGCACTGAGCAATGAGCCCGCGTTGGCCTCTGAAGCCGCCCCCCGCCCCCCACATACCTTGCCCAAGCAGGACAGCTGAGACTGCCAGAAGCGGTGGCGGCGTGAGGTGGGGAACACGGAGCTTGACGGCCCGGAGGAGGCGATGAGGATGAGAGGAGAGCCGGGGAGTTTGCTCTACAGAGTAAGACCCCATCAGAGAGCCAGTGAGTGAGGGAGGCTCCCCCACGGAACCCCACGTACCCCACGACCTATCTTATCCTCGCCAATGTGGATTTGCTCAGGAAACTATGTTAAGCATGACACACGGCCAGTTATTAGTGAACACAGTTAAATACGCCATTTATTATCCTCTTGCCAAGGTTTAGATGCCAAATGTTTAGATTGGAATCTAAAACAAACTTCACGGGCCATAGTGACGTCCAACTTACTGGTTTGTTATGAGAAAGCACCCCCACGGCAGGGTCCCAGGGCCTCTTCAGTAGGAGGGACAAGGCCTCGGCTCCTGCAGCCCCGGTCTTTGTATTGGAGGACACGAGCATCCGGTCAATCAAGGTGGGGATCTAGAAGCAAGGGAGAATAAGGACACTTCCAGTGTGAGGCAGGAGACCCCAATACCAGGGTCAGGTGGGAGGACACAGCCCCACTGTGAGCCAAGGGCAGATTCCAATGACGCCTCTCAGACTTTCCTCACAAGAACAAGTACAAACAAGAGGATGCCTAAAAACACACGTTCCATCATTAAAGGTAAATGGATACAGTCCTTTGGAAACCAATCTGGTGATATGCATTGAGAGACTTAAACTTATTCCTATCCCTTTCCTAAAACTCTGTATCAGAAACACATGTGCGCACATACGCATGCACACACACACACACACAGGGGGTAGGGGGTAAGCAAAAGATAAATTCATTCTCAGTAATAGAGAGTAGAAACAACATAAAGGCATGTACAAGAAGTGGTCAAGCAAATTATCCACATAACCAGATATTATGGATTAAATTTAAAATGTTTAAAACAGTTTATAGTAATATAGGAAAGTCACCTGCTAAAATGTTAAAGGTAAAACAGAAAATATAAAAATCATCTCTAAGAAAAATACAGTAAGAGAACATGCCAAAATGTTAATAATAAACTTTATGGAGATATGAAGAAGCTTCTTCCTTTCCTTCTGTATTTTCTAAATTTCCTCAACGAACATCAGTTGATTTTGTAAGTTAAAAACAAAATAAAACTCTGCGTTTTCTTCTAGTATACTGCCTTCAAGCTCTGGAGTATTGAAGAAATTTGTTACTATGCCCCAAGTAATACAGCCTACTATACTGTGTATACAGTTGACCCTTGAAAAACACGGGCTTGGGACACTAACCACCCCCAACGAAGCTGAAAAATCTGTGTAATTTCAGTTTGCTCTCCATATCAGTGGTTCCACATTACGTCATTACAATTTACCAAAAATGTGACCTCAGAGATGTGTAAATAGAGATTACAGACTTGCTGATGCTTCCCTGAAAAGAAATGTCTGTGTGAATCTCATACTGCCCGCAAAAAGTAAAAATGTCCACAGTTAAGAGAAGGCCCCGCTCACCACAACTAAAGAAAAGCCCATGCAGCAAGAAAGACCCAGCACAGCCAAAAGCAAATAAAATTTTTTTGAGAAATAAGAATAAAAACTACTATGGTGATGCAGGTGGGAAAAGTTCAGCCCATAGCTAACATCAAGCTCAACAGTGAAAAACTGAAAGCTTTCCCTCTAGGATGAGGAACAAGACAGGGATGCCCACTCTCACCACTTTTATTCAACACAGTACTGGAAGTCCTAGCTAGAGCAATTAGGCAAGAAACAGAACTAAAAGGCATTCAAATTAGAAAGGAAGAAGTGAAACTACAGATTTGCAGATGACATCATACTACATACAGCAAACCCTAGACACCAGAAAAACCATTAGAATACATGAATTCAGTGAATTTGCAAGATACAAAATCAATATACAAAAATCTGTTGCATTTCTAAATAATAATGGAGAAATTAAGAAAACATGCTCATTTACAATGCATCAAAAAGAATTAAATAGTTAGGAATAAATTTAACCAGGGCTTCCCTGGTTAAACGTAACTAAGGAGGTAAAAGGCCCATACCCTGAAAACTGTGAGACATTGACTGAAGAAACTGAATAAGACACAAACAAACGGAGACAGTCTACGCTCACAGATCAGAAGAATTAATATTGTTAAAATGTCCATTCTACCCAAACACAATATACTGTACAAATTCAATGCAATCCCTATCAAAATTCCAATGGCATTTTTTACAGAAATAGAACAAATTATCCTAAAATTTGTATGGAACCACAGAAGGCCCTAAATAGCCAAAACAATCTTAAGAAAAAGGAACAAAGCTAGAGGCATCATGCTTCTTGATTTCAAACTATTTGACAAAATTACAGTAATCAAAACAGTATGGTAGCGGCACAAAAGCAGACGCAGAGGAGTGGGACAGAACCGAGAGCCCAGAGTAAAGTCAGGCGTGCACAGCCAATTAGCTTAGGACACAGGAGCCAGGAAGACACAGCGGGGGAGGGGCAGTCCCTTCAGTAAGTGGTATTGAGAAAACCGGATAGCTACATGCAAAAGAATGAACTGGACCATCATGTTACCTTATACACAAAAATTAACTCAGAATGGATTAAAGATTTTGAATGAAGATCTAAAACCATAAAACGTCTGTAAGAAAACATAGGCAGTAAGCTCCTTGATGTCAGTCTTGGCAATATTTTCTTGGATCTGACACCAAAAGTGAGGCAGCAAAAGCAAAAACAAACAAGTGGAACTGCAAACTAAACGGCTCCTGCAAGACAAAGGCAAACATCAACAAAATGAAAGGCAACTTACTGAAAGGGAGAAAAGGTTTTCAAGTCATGTATCTGATAAGGGGTCAATATCCAAAATACACAAAGAACTCATGCAACTCAACACCAGTAAAACAGTCTGATTAAAAAGTGGGTAGATTTGAAAAAAAAAGAAGTGGGTAGATTTGAATAGACATTTTTCCAAAGAAGATATACAGATCTTATATACTATACATGAAAAGACGCTCGAAATTACTAATCATCAGGGAAATACAAATCAAAACCACAATGAGATATCATCTCATACCTGTTAGAGTAGCTATTATCAAAAAAGACAGACATTAACAAATGCTGGCAAGGATGTGGAGAATAGGAAACCCTTGTACATTTTGGTGAGAATGTAAACTGGTACAACTTTTATGAAAAACACTAACAGACGTTCCTCCTAAAATTAAAAACAGAACTACCACATAATCCAGGAATTCCATTTCTGGGCATTTACCAGAAGAAAACAAAAACACTAACTCAAAAAGATATATGCACCCCCATCTTCACTGTAGCATTATTTACAACAGGCAGGATATGAAAACAACCTAAGTGCCCAGTGATGGATGAATGGATAAAGAAAACATCCAATACATACACAATGGAATATTATGCAGCCATAAAAAGGAAATCTTGCCATATGCAAAAGCATGGATGGACCCTGAGGGCACTGTGCTAAGTGAAGTCAGTCAGATGAAAAAGACAAATATCATATGATCTAATGTGTATGTGGAATATGGAAAAACAAAACAAAAACCAAACTCATAGATACAAACAGACTGGTGGCTTTCAGAGGGAAGGGATAGGAGATTAGTAAAATCGGTAAAAGGGATAAAAAAGTATGAAATAAATAAAGTCAAGGGATGTAACATACAGCATGATGACTATAGTTAATAATACTATACTCCATATTTGAAAGCTGCTACAAGAATAAATCTTAAAAATTCTCATCAGAAGAAAAAAAATTTCACTATGTACAGTGACAGATGTTAACTAGACTTATTGTGGTAATCACTTTACCACACATACAAATATTGAAACGTATTGTGTACTTGTCAATAAATGTCAATTTTGTGTGTGTGTGTGTGTGTGTGTTAGTTGCCCAGTTGAGTCAGACTCTTTGCGATTTCATGGACTGTAGTCTACCAGGCTCCTCTGTCCATGGAATTCTCCAGTCAAGAATACTGGAGTGGGTTGCCATTTCCTTCTCCAGGAGATCTTCCTGACCCAGGGATCGAACAGTGCATTGCACGCAGACTCTTTACCATCTGAGTCAACAGGGAAATCCTGTATGTCAATTATATTTCAATTAAAATAAAAAGCTTGAAGATAGCACAAGAAGATAAGTTATTTCTGGAAATGACAAGAAAGGACAGTGTTTCTAATTTTAAAAGAGCAAGACTAAAAAGAGCTCTACACAAAAATGAGGGGACTATTTTACCCATGAGGCTGTCTCAGTTTAACTCAGGAAACAAACACTGATGCAACACTGCTGTTACAAGGCACCAGGCTAGTGCTGACTGCAAAGGAATTTAATCTACAATTTATGAAGACAAGCACACAAATAACTAGAGAGGAGGGGCTGGTAAGTGCCATAAAGAAACAGAAGCCTCACTGCTGTGATCTGAACCATCCAACAGAGAAGATGGAAGTGAAGATACCGCATGCGAAGTGAGATGCACTCTGAAGAATTCCAATAAAAGATAGGGAAAAGCTTTCTAAACAGACACCAGATATAAGCAAGAAAGTCCAGGGCTCACTCCAGGCACAGATGGCCTGAAGTCAAGAATTCAAGTAAGGAAATAGGAGGATATAGGCTAGTAACAAAGGACAGTGTCAAACTGCAAAGGATCTTCACCCTAAACTGGGTGTTTCTTTAAAACTAATTGATATTTTGTCACTGTGAGCCACTCAACACCTAGAGGTAGAGGATCTGACTGAATACTAGATTTTAAAAACTTTTATCTGACAGTTTTCCCAGTGGCTCAGTGGTAGAGAACCCACCTGCCACTGCAAGAGATGCAGGTTCAATCCCTGGGTCAGGAAGATCTCCTGGAGTAGGAAATGGCAGCCCACTCCAGTATTCTTGCCTGGAGAATCCCATGGACAGAGGAGCCTGGCGGGCTACAGCCCACAGGATCGCAGAGTCAGACATGACTGAGCACACAGCGTGTGTGCGTGCACACACGAACACACACATAGTAGAGTACACCTCTGAAATGACAAAGCCTTGAAACTCACTTTTTTGTAAATACAGAACATTCAGACTCCTCTGTCTGAATGAAGCTAGGCAGACCAAGCATCCCTGTTCTCTCCAGCACAGAATCACTCTCAGCAGACAATGAAGAGGATGGGCCCATAGCTTCTCTGCTCCCTTTATAACAGGTCTGATGGTGAAAGTAACTGGGCCTAGAGCGTGACCCCATTCACTGACAATTTCATCCAGCAGGTACATTAGAAGTTTGGGGAACAACTAAATATGTGTTGTGAATCTAACAGTCATAGGAAGACAAGAGCCTGACAGGAGAGACACCGCTGAGCGCAGAAGAGCGCCTCGCAGTCTGGGCCCTTGCTGAGTGAGCGTCCTCTGCCACCCCAGCTGCCCCACACGGTGACTTAGCAGCAGCATGCACCCGGAACGCCTGTGGAGTGCCACCAGTGGTCCGTGATGCTCAATAAACCTGAACACTACTTCATTCTCTTGGGAGCACCCACACAATAACTTCAGCTGGAAAGCAGTGCCAACTTCATCGAGGGAAATGACCTCCAAGGCATCCTGGGCATGCAAAGAAAAGCTGAGAAGTGGACTCTGGGCACGGCTACACCCAGAGCAGTCCCCCAGAGCAGACTCAGCAACGCTCTCCTCTTTCCATAGGCAGAATGCTGGACTACAAACCACTGCCCTCTGGCAGGGGCCATCTTGGCTCCATATCCACGCTGTGCCCTTGCCGCCCCCTATTCACACGTGAGCCAGGGTGCCCACTGCAGAGGAGCAGCACAGGGGGAAGTTTGGGGCCATCTTTTCATCTGTCTCTTTCTCCACAAGAAAATCAGCTCCATCAGAGGAGAATTTGTTTTGCTCACCCCAACACCCGGCACACTGGAGACACAAAACACGTATTTGTTGGGAACATCCAGACAATAACTTCAGTTGGAAAGCAGTGACAACTTCATTATGAGGAAAAAGACCTCCAAGGCCCACTGGCACACAGAGAATCAGGGAAGTGGACTCTGGGCACGACTGCACTGGTCCCCTAGAGTAGATTCACTGGTGCTATTCTCTTTCCAAAGGCAGAATGTACAAATTAATGTCAAATTCCTACCATGCATTTCATCAATGCATCTAGTCCTGAGTTTTATTTCCAGAAGCTAAACCAGTCTTCTTTTGCTTTCAAACAAACTCAGCATCCTTCAACTTACAAACAGATAGTAAACACTAAGTCTGGGAATTTGGGGAATATGGATGGGGAAAGTTGCTGGCCAGCTGCTTGCAAAGGAGAAAAAAACCCACAAAAGTAAAAAACTGAATTAATCCAAGTTATCTGAGGACATGCTGGAGCAAAAAACACACTAAATATAATGGTACCACTTATAAATCACTAACAGTTACCCTGGGTTTCCTATGTGCCAAACTTTGTGCCAAGCATTCTATCCAGATTAACAAATTATCACAAAAGTCCGAGGCAGATATTATAATCAGCCATTTTTTAGAGATGAGGAAACTGAGGTGTTAACCCAAGATTACAAAGCTAATTAGTGATGACAGGATCAGCCAGGCAGTCTGCATCCAGAACCAGTACTCCATCACACTGAACACAGTCCAGTGCAGTAACTACAACCACAGTAAACTACAGTCATAAAGGAAAGCAGTGTGACTGCAATACTGTCAAAGTAAGAGAGTGGGGAAATGTAACGACGCTTTATAAAGAATGAGTCAAGTCCGAGTGTTGCTACCGAAGGCTTGTCATAGTGAGGAGAGACCGAGGCGTCGGCCCCTGTGCTCCTTGCTCCCAGCACCTCCCCTGCCCCACCCCACACCCTCAGCTCCCCGGGAGTCTGCGTCTTCATCCTCTCTCAACACTCCTCCCCGGTAAACCCTTCATCTGTCTTCTCCTTTCTCACCTCACCTCAAACCACAAGTTGCAGGGCTGTAGAGGCTAAACATGTTCTCTGGGTGCCACACCTCATCGTAGAGACAGGAGGGCTAAAGACATTATGCCAAATGAAAACGTGAAATGACACCATGTCTCCTGTTTTCAATAGCAAGCACATTAGCTTCAGTCACGTCCTCCAGACTCACCAGGCAATGACCCAGCCCAATCCCGCTTCCTGAATCCACAGCAGAGGCCAGCTACCCCAGGACAGGGCAGACGCCCATCACAGCCTCACCTTCCCTTTCAGCGTCTGCAGAGCATCCAGGTAGGCTGCCAGCATGGGCAGACTCAGGGTTTCCACCAGGGTGGTGTGCAGCCACTGGATCAGCTTGGTGTCCCAGCTCACACTTGCCAGAGCCTGCCGCACTCTCCTCGCACACTTGTCCACAGCAACACGACGCAGCACGGGCTCATTACAAGCCTGACGGTGGAAGCAGAGGGAACAGTCTGAGGGTCACCTTGTTAGCAACTGGGGTTGGGGGGACGCGGGGGGTGGGTGCCCAACAGATGAGTCAGTCAGAGAGGCCTGAGCGAGGGAAAGCCCGCCAGGGGCAGGTTTCTGGAGTCTTACCCCTTCATTGGCCAAGCGGGCAAGCCGGTCAGATTGCAGGGCTTTGAGGATCTTGTTGAATAGCTTGTTCTGGGCCAGGGTCCAGCCAGTCCTGTAAGAGACACTCTGAGGAATTAAGAGTCAAACCCCGGTGACACTCCCCACGCCAGTACACTGCAAAGAAGATTATGTCATGATTTTTGTTCCTACTGTGAAACAGTGTAACTCCAAGTAGCTGAGTACTAAGCTAAAGCACAACACCCAGATTCTGGTCCCAATCCTGCCAGTGAAGCACCTCAGCATATGTGTTAATACACACACAATAAGTCTTTGTGGGGCTTTGCTGTTTGTTGTTTAGTCACTGGGTCGTGTCCAACTCTGTAGCCTGTCAGGTTCCTCTGTCCATAGGATTTTCCAGTTGGGAATACTGGAGTGGGCTGCCATTTCCTTCTCGAGGAGATCTTCCCAACCTAGGGATTGAACCTGTGTCTCCTGCATTGGCAGACAGATTCTTTACTGCTGGGCCACCAGGAATTATGCCTTTGTGGTTCTAGCAAAGCTCATTAATTACCCAGCAGCTAAAATAATCCATTAGTAAACAAAAGCATGGCAGCACTGCACAGACGTATCTGAATTTCACAAGTTACTCAAAAAAGGTAGACAGGATGAGGAAGCATTTAGTGCACTAAAACCTCACACTAAGATAAGAGGCCTACTTACATCAGTGTTAGGGACAAAGATACAACAAAACCAAGTGGCTGGTCTCCCACTCCTACATAATCCACCCCTCATTAACCTTCCTTCTTTCTCCATGATTTTTTCTGTATATCGCACAATTAACAAATGTACTTTTTTTAATTTTTAAAATAGGTTATGTATTTCTAATTTATTTTTAATTGGAGGATAACCGCTTTACAACATTGTTAGTTTCTGCCATACAACAACTGTTCTATATAAGTTAACTCTGTACATCCAGCGTATGGCCCTGGTTGACACACTTTGACCTTCCTTATGGAAGGCTTTACGGTTCTTCCTCCAACTCAGCTATAAATTCCCTGCTATTAGAAACCTACCCTATTGCTCGTCCCAACCTCATGATACTCGGCACAGCAGCGTAGAGCTGACTGAAGCTTTACCCTCTCCACCCCACTCCTGACAACCTTAATTACTCTGAGACTCCAACTCTGGCCAGTAATCTTCCTACAGATACCAAGAAAAAGGTAACAGAAGACGCCCAATTTGTTTCAGTATTTGTTTACCAACTCTCCCTGCCATAAAAATAAACTGGTGATTAAATCTCATTTTAAAAAATTTAGGTGGATGCCAGACCCAAAGGAGAACCTGGGATGACATCAAGGTAGCACTCCACACCAGCTGGGATAAAGTAAGCAGGACTTTATGACAACTGCGAGCCAAGCCCATTTCAGTCAGCTGAAAGTCAAAGTCCTTGCCATGGGCTGTGTGGACCCCCCTGGCTCTCCAACCTCATCCTCACGACAGCCCCCAGCTTACTATGCTTCTCCGCATTGCCCCTTCCTCATCTCCCCACACACCCTGAGAGCTCCCACCGCACAGACCAGGCCCTAGCCACCCACTCCCTCCACCGGAAACAATGGCTCCCTCTCCAACGGCCAGGTTCTTGCTCAGATGTCCCCTTCTACTGAGGGTTCCCCCGACTCACCCCTACTTAAAACTGCCAACACCTGACTCTCACCTTGGGATTCCCTATCCCCACCTCACATTCCATCTCTTTTATTTAAATGTTTGGTTTGTCTCCCTCTGCTAGAATGTGAAGGCCAAGACGGCAAAGATTTTTGTCTGTTTTAAAAGTGTCTGACACAGAGCAGGGACTTTGAACATCTGCTGAAGACAGACATGGAGGAACTGTATGCACACTACATTCTAACTCCTGTGAACAGCGGAGAACAAATCCAAACCCTCGCACTCCCTACCGCAGAAGGTGCCCAGGTCCTGAGGGGCAGTGCGACACTGATACCTCACGTGGGGGCAACCGTAAATAGAGCCCTTCACCAGATCAGGGTGCCTGGGCCACAAGAACATTGCTTCCAACTTCAACCATCATTTCACTATCCTTGAAAGAGTAAATACCCTCCAGAAAGGAGGAAAATAACAGTCCAGCTTCCTTTCCTTCTGTAAAATACAATCTCCACCTACCACGTTATGTCTCCAGTTTTACAACTTAGCACAGTCGCAAAATCCAGGAAAACACTAGCTATGAGCCAGGAGCGGGCTGTGTGCCTTTAGTCTCCTTGACTGCAAAAGAGATGGACAAGATGATCTATAAAACTCAGGCTAGCTATGATTACTGATGGGAGTAAAAGTTCTATGACAGCAGCCCAAGTCCATGATCACAGAATTCTTTCTTTAGAAGTGCCCTCTATCTTTAGTAGCTTTTGTTGCCACAGCTAAAGCCCGTCTTAACCTCCAAAGCCTCTCATCCTTTTATAAACCCCTTGTGGGGTACCAGCAGCCATCTCAGGTTTCTTGGAATTGTCCTTTTTCTTATTTTCCCATAGCTCTCCTGGCTTAACTTCTGCTGCTTCATCAGGATCTAGTCAGTTTTTGTTGTGGTTGATATTTAGGGAGATTGTGGGTGTGGAAGATGGGGGAGTAGAAGCTTTCACTCAAGGTTGGGGCTCAGGATACCTTGGGACCAGGAGGGCTTGTGTGAACTAGCATCACCAGCCCACTGGTTCATAATCTGATCTTCCTTTACGTTATTTAAAGGTACCACACACTAACACGAGTAGCCCTTCTCTTATGTATAGTATCGTGTAGTATAGTATAGTAGCACTTCTCTTATGTATGTATATGTATAGTGATTCTCTGGTGGGCTTGGGTTTTGGGGGTGGTGGGAGGAGACAAAGATGTCCATAAGCAGTTATAAAAAGCTCTCTGGAGATACATGGATATTTCCTTATTAATAAACTTCCTTGCTTTTAATGGCTGGTTCTACCCTACTGGTGGGCATTGAGGTTCTGTCCCTTTTATTACTATTTATAAACAGTCACAGTGACAACCCCACCTCTCCCCAATACACTCATATACACATCTCTCCACATCTTCACAGGGTCATGCAAATCTCTCTGTAGGATAAATCTCTTGAAGTGGAAATGAAAGATCTGTGTTAAAATTTTAGAATTTCCAGTTCTGTGCAAATATTATGTATAAAGAACCTGCAAAATCTTGAAAGCGGTATTACACTGCAGCCTTACCCCCAGCCCCTGGAGGTGCAAATGGCAACCCACTCCAGTATTCTTGCCTGAAAAATCCCATGGACATAGCAGCCTGGCTATGTGACCTACAGTCCATGGGGTCACAAAAGAGTCAGACAAGATAGAGCAACTGAGCGCTTAACCCCAGCAATAATGCTCAGTGATAATCAAACAGGTTAAACAACAAATACAATTTCTTTATGTTCAAAGATCTCTTGAGCTTTCTCAAAGCCTATCAATCAGGTTGCAAACCCTAATCCCAAGGACAGAGAATGAGGTGTATATAATTTTTACTTATGAGGTACCGACAGCATTTCCAAAATTATCTTGTTCTTTATCATACAACAGAATGTTTTCTCTATTTGTTTTTCTTACCCTGTATTTATTCTGAAACCCAAAATGATGGGAGCAAGGAAAATGATGTGAACAAAATGGGAGGGGGACTAGAAAGCTATTTAGAAATTACCACCATACACCACTGACAGCTGAAATTAAATTGAAAAACCACAATGAGTCTAAAACCCCCAGAAAAAGTTCTTAGGATTGTTGCTGGATATATAACAAAGTGATTCCAAGAACTGAAACATATTCTCTGTATTTTGTGAGCTTCATGGGAGGCTAGAAAATTAAATGGGCAGAAAAAAATGATCTAACCGAAGATTAAGAGTATGCAAAAGATATAATTAAGGAAAAATTTAAAAACAGGAGACAGAATTTTAGATACAAGTCTAAACAGTCAAACAGCTGATGGGAACTGTGGTGAGTCAATACACTCCCCCATCTAAACCTATTCAATTTTCATGAGTACAAAAATGTCTTCTCTCCATTGCTTAGATGAGATCAGGCAATTTTATGTTCTCCACACTCCCACTGAAACAGAATGACATTCTGACTTCTGGCTTCTCTTATCCAAAGCAGCCAAAAAGTCACACCAGTCCTAGAAGAGCCTGGTATTTTCAAAGATAATTCCTTCTCTGACACTAATTCAGTATTAAAATGTCTAAAGGGATTTTTTCTCTTTAACCAGAAGTCAAGCAGAGAGAAACAAAGAACATCAGAGAGAAGAAAAAGGTCACACTTACTTTTTCAGATCATAAAATTCTTTGCTTAAACACCAGGAGAAAGGAAGAGGAATGACAGAGCAAGAGGGAGGGAAAATAAACAACTCAAAGGTCTTGAATAGAAATTTCAAACATCCATCCGAGATTAACACATAGATATTATACATACAATATTGAGAGATACAATTAGAGCAAATTCAGAAAAGGAGAATATCTTTTAATTGAATTCAGAGGTTCCGATTTCTAAGATAAGACAATCTGCTGTAGGACACTAGATGCTTTTACTGAAATGCTGGCAATGTCCTAGAATCCATTTGAGCAAGGTCCTGAAGTACCATGTCAGGAGTATTTTGTTACATGTCCCTGAAAAGCTGTGCATCTAATTAGGTATCTGACAAACATCTGGGGAAAAAAAGCTGGTCCAACTTATTTGGGAAACATCACCATACCTGCAAATATATATCATTTTCAAAAGTTCACCAAGTCACACGATTTTGGCATGCAGACACAAAAACATAATCTAGACCAGGGGTCAGCAGACTTTTTCTATATAATGGACTGGATACTAAATATTTTAGAGTTTCCATCACAACAATTTCACTCCACAATTGTAGTGAAAGCAGCCACAGACAATACCTAAATGAGTGGGCATGACTGTGTTCTAATAACACTGTATTTATGTACCCTGAATTTTGAATTCCTTGTGTCTTCTTTTGATTTTTTTTCAACCACTCAAAAATGTAAAATCCATTCTTAGCTCATGGATCATAGAAAAACAAGCAATGGGCTGGATTTGGCACACAGGCCATAGTTTGCCAACCCCTGATCTAAACAATTAAATGAAGAAGAGAGGGATATTTAAAATCATGCTTCATGGAAAATCAGGCATTACTAGAGAAACCCAGAGTCAGCTGGGGTGAGGGGGATGCGTTTTCTAAACACAGCAAGTTATCTGGGGACCTCCTGGTGGTCCAGTAGTTAGGACTGCATGCTCCCAGTGCAGGGGGCATGGGCTCGATCCCTGGCTAGGGAGCTAAGATCCTGACGTTGCGTGGCTCTGCCGAAAAAAAGAAGTGGTCCGAAGCTATCTGCCACTGAAATAATTCAGGGGGGCAAAATGGGGCACTAAAAAAGAAAAGTAAGTTTCTGACTCCCTGATAGATCAGTCATCTCTCCGAGGAAAAATACATTTCTAGGGGGCTGTCCTATATGAGTTCTTGATGTAGCAAACTGTAACTTTACATGATTTTATACATGGAAGAAAAGAAGCAGCAATTTAACAATAAAATCAAGTGAAAGAATGGCAACAGATGATAATACTCAGAGCAGAGAGAACTAACTACAATCTCCAAACAGCCTACAGATCCAGAATTTGCGGACGAGGTCATAAAAATGGTGACCTCTCAGACTGAAGCCAGTTAAGTATCATCAAATAATGAAATTAGCTGTGTGCAACAGTGATGTACCTGAAGATGTAAGCCTGTTGCTAATGAGAGAAGGACGCCTCCAAAATCTCATCAGACACTAAAAAGCACATAATCTGAGATAAACTGAGCGCTAATTAATCATACCAATCTGTGGCAATGGCTTAACACAGGTGTGGAGGTCCACATGGAGAAAGAGGAGCCAAAGAGTAGAACCTTTGAGTGTTTTTCTCCAGGACTGGGCAGGTGAAGGTGTGCCCAGCCTACTGTTGGCCTACTGTCACCCAGCTACCCTGCTGAAGGAGGGCACCTCCTGCGCAGACGGTCTACCAGCCAGCCACCTCTGGAAGAGAACAGCTTCCCAGACTCTCCTATCGAGCATCAAGGCTCTGGGCCAGGCTGCCCCAGTATCTCATCTGCCGTGCAGCTGGATCTCTGCTTATAAATTAAGAAACTGGCATTCCTACGTATTATTAAGTCTCTGATGACTTTGGTAAGCGTGACGAGCGCGCCCAAAACCCTTTGTCCAGACCAAGGGTGAACTCATAGAACAATTCATGCAATTCTCCTACGCAGCTTCTGAAACTGCAGACTGAGGACAAGGCAAGCAATAACACCACGAGGACACATATCTGCGTGAAGCCACCCTGTCCGGCCATCACTGGTCTCGCTTCACTGCCCTTAGAGAAAGGGCACAGCAGGGGCCAGCACGGGCCCCAGTCAGACTGCGCGCTCTGACAACCCGCTCCACCACCTCCTAGCAGCCCCTCCCCTGCCGGGGCTCAGTCTCTTCACCCCTAGAGCAGACACAGAAGGGATGCGCCCAGGGGAGCTGGGAGGTTTAAGAGAGACAACGCGTGTGAGGCGCTCGGTACGCCGCCTGGCACCTAGAGGGCACGCGACAAACCTGAGTTCTCCTTTGTTACCACCACTGTCAGTATTGTCAGTTATTAACTGTGACAATGGTGATAAACAATTTTGCTGAGCTCTGACCCTGGCAATATTCTAGTAGTCGACCTTCATTCACAGCAATGTTCCTCTTTATCTGAAGCTCTAGAGAGCATTTCCCCTTCTTAGGGCACAAGACTAATTCCAATTCAAGACCCTGAAGAACTTCTCCACAAGATCTTCAACCAGGGTGCAGAACTGCTCCACCCTCACCAGCCACCACCTGATCACACGGGCACACCAGCTCAATGTCATTCCCTGCTTCCAACCAAACTCATGAACCATTCCAACGAGCCTGGAACTTTCCTGCCCTTCTTCCTACCAAATTACTTCTTTTTCCTCCATTACCATAAAGTAAGCGCCCTCCAACATTATGGCACGTTTACTACTTTCCAACTCCTGATGTAAAGACCTTAACATTCCCTTAGAAGATAAATACATATAGAGAGAGCCATGAGGGAAATGTAAATTAAAACCACAATGAGATGTCATTTCACACTTGCTAGAACGGTCATAATAAGAAAAAGACAGATGAAAAACAAATGTTGGCAAAGATGTGGAGAAACTGGAACCCTCATACGCTGCTGGTGGGAATGCAAAATGATGCAGTCCTTTGGGAGAAGAACCTGAAGATTTCTCACAAGTTATCATATGACACAGCAATTCCACTCTTAGGTATATATTCAAGAAAAATGAAAATGTATATCCATACAAAAACAAGTAAATGAATATTCATAGTGACATTACTCATATACAGTAGCCAAAAAACCATTAGCAACCCAAATATCCATCGACAGATGAATGGATAAACAAAATGTGGCACTTCCGTACTGTGGAATATTATTCAGCATTAAAAAGGAATGAACCACTGACATATGCTTCAACATGGATGAGTCCTGAAAACATTACGCTATGTGAAAGAATCCAGTCACAGAAGACCATGTTCTGTATGATTCTATAAAATGTTTCAAAAAGGTAAGTTTAGAGAGACAGAAAGTAGACTGTGGTTGCCAGGGGTTGGGAGGAAATGGGAAGTGACCATTAATGGGTAAGGAGTTTCTTTTGAGGGTAAGGAAAACGTTCATCAAATTGACTGCAGTGATGAATATACTAAAAATCACTGGTTGTACATATTATATAAGTGAATTGTATGCTATGTAAATTTTACTTTCATAAAGTTTTATGCAACAAATACAAGATAAACAAATGTTTGCCAAACAAACAACAACAAATGACCTAAAGAGGAATGTTGAGTCCCCAGGGTCAGTAGGATATAAGAGAGCAAAACGAGCCAGCAAACTCATGAAAACAGGTTGAGGTGCTCCCCCAAAACCACAGACTACAAATCTATCTTTAAAAGTCACTCAAGTCAAACATCTATTAGCCTTTCATACGACTCCAAAATATTTTCACTACTCTAGTTATAGACACTATAAGTATCATACAAGTGGACATTTAATCTTTTTTGGTAGCCTGGCTAACCCCCGTATCATAACGTGTACTATATACACTACAGAGCAAGTCACACCTATCAAATTTGACTCATTTATACATTCAGTTAACACTTACTACTTGCCTACTATGTGCCAGGCAATGTCCGAGGTGTCAGGGATGCAAAGATGGCTGAGACACAAGCTCTCCTCCCAGGGAGCCCACTGCAGAATGAGCTGAGAGTTACAAAGACAGGAGAACATTCTGATTCCTATGGCTGCAAATGAAATAAACTCCTAAAAATATGTTTCAATGACAACGATACAAGATATTTACAATGCACTGACCATGAACCCTGAGTGAGTGCCCAGTCCTCTCAGAAGCAACCTACCTGTTGACATGCTCCTCCCAGTCCTCGGGCGGGGGAGGGGCATCTGCATCGGTCCTGGCGAAGATGACGTGCCGTTCACACTCATTCATCACACTGCGTGCCTTCTGATTGTCGTAGAGTGGCACAGGGGTGGATATGACTGTCTCCACGTCTATTGGGACATCTGATTCACTGTAACAGTGAGGAAATAGAACCAGCCACACATATTTCACACAACCTAAGTATTTAATGATTGTACCATTGCCAAATATGTCTCTTTAACATAATCAGCTTTTTATCTATTTATTTTTTTTGGCTGTACCATGCAGACTGTGGGATCTTAACTCCCTGACCAGGGATCGAACTTGTGGCCCCTGCACTGGTGAGGGCAGAATCTTAATCACTGGACTGCCCAGGAAGTCCTTAATCAGCTTTAAAATATGCGTAAGCACACTATGTCCACAGAAAATTAGGATCTAAAGTTACCTTTCCCACACGTATCTAGATCTCTGGGACATACTGGTATATGAAAGGGAAAGACAAAGTCATTTTAAGTGAGCTTATGTAAAACTGACAAAGAGCTATTTTTTAAAAAGACAAGTATATTCCATAAGCATATAGTTGATTGCCTAAAGGTGCTTTTCAATACCGTAGCTATAAGCCACATGCAAATATTTAACTTAATAACAATTAAATAAAATAAAAAATTCATTTCCTCAGTCACACAAGCCATATTTCAAGAGCTCAAGAGACATGTCTGCCTCAGTTCAGTTCAGTTCAGTTGCTCGGTCGTGTCCGACTCTTTGCGACCCCATGGACTGTAGCACACCAGGCCTCCCTGTCCATCACCAACTCCCGGAGTTGACTCAAACTAATGTCCACTGAGTCGGTGATGCCATCCAACCATCTCATCCTCTGTCATCCCCTTCTCCTCCCGCCTTCAATCTTTCCCAGCATCAGGGTCTTTTCAAATGAGTCAGCTCTTTGTATCAGATGGCCAAAGTAATGGAGCTTCAGCATCAGTCCCTCCAGTGAATATTCAGAACTGATTTCCTTTAGGATTGACTAGTTGGATCTTCTTGCAGTCCAAGGGTATCTGAAGACTCTTTTCCAACACCACAGTTCAAAAGCATCAATTATTCGGTGTTCAGCTTTCTTTATAGTCCAACTTTCACATCCATACATGATTACTGGAAAAACCATAGCCTTGATTAGACAGACCTTTGTTGGCAAAGTAATGTCTCTGCTTTTTAATATGCTGTCTAGGTTGGTCATAACTTTTCTTCCAAGGAGCAAGCATCTTTTAATTTCATGGCTGCAGTCACTGTGATCTGCAGTGATTTTGGAGCCCAAGAAAAGAAAGTCTGTCACTGTTTCCATTGTTTCCCCATCTATTTCCCATGAAGTGATGGGACCGGATGCCATGATCTTAGTTTTCTGAATGTTGAGTTTTAAGCCAACATTTTCACTCTCTTCTTTCACTTTCAAGAGGCTCTTTAGTTCTTCTTCGCTTTCTGCCATAAGGGTGGTGTCATCTGCATATCTGAGGTTATTGATATTTCTCCTGGCAATCTTGATTCCAGCTTGTGCTTCTTCCAGCCCAGCGTTTCTCATGATGTACTCTGCATATAAGTTAAATAAGCAGGGTTACAATACAAAGCCTTGACATACTCCTTTCCCAATTTGGAACCAGTCTGTTGTTCCATGTCCAGTTCTAACTGTTGCTTCTTGACCCGCATACAGGTTTCTCAGGAGGCAGATCAGTGATCCACACAGTCAAAGGCTTTGGTATAGTCAATAAAGCAGCAGTATATGTTTCTCTGAAACTCTCTTGCTTTTTCGATGATCCAACGGATGCTGGCAATTTGATCTCTGGTTCCTCTGTCTTTTCTGAATCCAGCTTGAACATGTGGAAGTTCACAGTTCATGTACTGTTGAAGCCTGGCTTGGAGAATTTTGAGCATTACTTTGCTAGTGTGTGAGATGAGTGCAATTGTGTGGTAGTTTGAGCATTCTTTGGCATTGCCTTTCTTTGGGATTGGAATGAAAACGGACCTTTTCCAGTCCTGTGGCCACTGCTGAGTTTTCCAAATTTGCTGGCATATTGAGTGCACCACTTTCACAGCATCATCTTTTAGGATTTGAAATAGCTCAACTGAAATTCCATCACCTCCACTAGCTTTGTTCGTAGTGATGCTTGGTAAGGCCCCCTTGACTTCCCACTCCAGGATGTCTGGCTCTAGGTGAGTGATCACGCCATCGTGATTATCTGGGTCGTGAAGATCTCTTTTGTACAGTTCTTCTGTGTATTCTTGCCACTTGTTCTTAATATCTTCTGCTTCTGTTAGGTCCATATCATTTCTGTCCTTTATTGTGCCCATCTTTGCGTGAAATGTTTCCTTGGTATTTCTAATTTTCTTGAAGAGATTTTCTAGTCTTTTCCCATTCTATTGTTTTCCTCTATTTCTTAGCATTGATCCCTGAGGAAGGCTTTCTTATCTCTCCTTGCTATTGGAACTCTGCATTCAAATGGGTCTATCTTTCCTTTTCTCCTTTGCCTTTGGCTTCTCTTCTTTTCACAGCTACTTGTAAGGCCTCCTCAGACAACCATTTTGCCTTTTTGCATTTCTTTCTTTTCTCTCCAAGAAAAAAAAAAAGAAATGTCTGCCTAAGGCTACCATATTAGATGAAGCAGGTACAGAACACTTCTGTTACTACAGAGTCTGTCAGGCAATGTTGGTCTAAAGTTCTAAATTATTCATACAAATTTTCCTTTCCTTACCAACTCAACCAATAGCTAATGACATGCTGTAAAAGCCCATGATTGTCTAAGACAGATCGCTGAGAACGCAGACAGACACCTTAGCTTACTCACTCTGTAAGGAGCCCACAACAGAAACAAACACAAGTGGATACCTGAAAAATCTTTCGTATTTTAGAACATTAATGAAAAAAATAAATAAAATGTTAATGAAATCCTAGTGCTGTGTTTTTCACTGCAATATGTGATGCACCCAAAATACGGTGTCAATCACACTGGTCTACTGGCTATCTAGCAAATGTCACTTTAACTTTTTGACCTCAATGATGCTACTGTATACATTCCCAATGGCTAGAATAATTACATCATTATAAAATGAAGTGAAATAATGTGCAGCTGGATTTGGTGGTGGGTGAAAGAGCTGATTATCTTTTGTGGACCAGACTTTGGGCAAGGTACTTAGACTTGGATGCCTGAAAAAGAAGTTCTGATGTCACAATTCCAACCCTATCTTTCTGGGGTCCCTCCCAACTAATGGCACTACTGAGCCAGAAACATGAGAGTCATCCTCCCTTCTTTTCCCCTTAATCCTGGTCACTCTTGCCAACTCACCACAGCAGGTCATGTTGGATCTACCCAAGAAATACACCTCAAGGCCATCCCTCTTTCCCCACTTGTAATATGCCTGTCCCATCAAGGCTCATGATCTCCGACCCTGACCACTCTGCAATGGTCTCCTAGCCAGGCCTTATCTATTCCACTTCAGCACTATCATGTATTCAACAAAAATTCAAAGTGATCTTTTTAAATATAAATTCAATCTCTAGCTTAAAATCCTTCAATGACTTCTCACCAACTCTGAGAATCAAATTCCTACATGAGGTAGCCACTGCCAGCTTCTCCCCTAGCTCCCACTTACGCCCCCACTGCAACCACCTTCCAGATCCAGTGGCCTAAAAACAGCTCCTAAAATATGCCAAACTCCCACTTACAGGGCCCATATATGGAGCCAGTCTATAAGAGGAAGTAATTTTCTGAGTATTGAAATGACCAAGTCCACAAAATTTCACTTTAAGAAAATAATCATGAGATTTAAATACAGGAATTTCAATGTTTACAAGAAGCTATTACATAACTAAGAGAGAGACTTGCAATTCTATTTAAAAGAGCTCTTCAGTGATGCCCTTGATGAGAAGCATCAGGATTATGCTCAATTATTCTCTAAAATCACAGATCCTGTGACCTGTACATCCAAAACAGGCCAACAAAATGAGGCACTCGCTGGGAAGTGAAATAAAAACCACTATTCTACATGTGTTAAACAAACACAGGTCATGGCACTTCTAGCTCATTAAGGCTCACTGGGGGATCAAAAGAAGCAAAGCACAAGATCTCTGTTTTCCAGCAAACCTAAAACCTGTGCTAGAGAGATTAAACATCAGGTCAGATTGAGACAAACAAAAACAACTCCTCCCAAAAAAAGTTTATAAAATTATTAGGGGTATGATTTTATCATCAAAATAGAATATATCACTAAATCTTGAAACACCTTGTGTTCCAAGGTAATCAGAATGCCTTAAAGCTCAAAAGAATTGCTAAACAAGTTTGCATAGACCAAATGTAACTATATCACACACTACATGGTAAGTTTATGAAAAAATTCCTGACCCTATTATGTAGGTGGGCTGAAAATATAACCAGATCTAAGAAGGGTTAAGATCAACCCATGGTGACAGTTCTATAACAAGTTAAGAGGGAAAGAAAAGTGGTGCACATGTGCTCCTAAGCTTTGCAGGTGAATGGAGGAAAAACAAATCAAATTACCATAAAAAGGTTACTTGCCAGTGTTGGAGCCAGAACACTGGGCTATTTTAGGAATGAGTCTAATCCTATGTGACAATTTTTAAAAGTCAACTCTTCCATCTTTTTCTTCCGTTTAAATAATCCTCTTCAATTCCTCTTTCCACACAAGTCCTCTTATCTTAAATGCAATCAGCTGTTTGCTTTCCTTTGGATATCCTGCCTTCCTAACTCATTAGATGTCTTGAATCCAGATGTTCACCAAGAGGCCTGACATCCTCAGGGTGGTTAAGAAGGATGCTGAATTAAACATCCATGCCCCACCCCACCCCTAATCTCCCACAATAATCCACTCTAATCCCCAGCTGATTACTGCCCAGTTAGGGTGACCGCAGCCCATAGGAGAGAAGGCCAAACTCACATGGTACTTTCATGCTGTCTCCGCGGAGTAACAAAGAGCATGCGGGTGGGGCGGGCACTGCTGGCATCGGGGTGGGCACTCCACGGCTTAGCATAGCTGTGATCCAGAAACACCAGGTCCAGCTCCCGCTCATGCACCGAGAGCTGGAAGAGCAAAGAGGTGCCCATGCGCCGCGCTGAAGTCTGGAAGTCCCTCTCCCCACCGCGGTGGGCCATGTCAGAAGAGGGGCAGCAGGTCAGAGAATGGTTATCTGCATGCTAGTCACCTGCGGTGAAAAGTTTCAGTTCAAGTCAATTCAAACGCTCTGAATTTCTTCCAACCTAGGACATCTTAATAGGCTTCTTATTTTAGTGACCTTCTACCACTGGCAGTTGAGTATTATATAATTACACATCTGTCACACTGCAGACCCTTGCCCGCGTAAGGTTCCTGAGATCCCACTCCACCACCCAAAACGGCTATGGCGCCCCCTCCATCCTCAGTCTCTACAATTCGGTCCATTGGGAAGCTGGGGGACTGCCTCACGTGGACAGATACTAGGCTGGCTTGGCCAGCGCCACAATTTCCCAGGTGGGCGCAACGGGTTTTGGCAAACAAGAGGAATCACAAATAGTACTAATTCCACAGTTAAGGGTCATGGAGCCGTCTCCGGCCGGAGCGTGAGCATTGCTGAAACAGTTGCGCAACGTGGGCCTCGGGGAAGCCCTGACGTCTCTCCTTTGTGTTAAACAAAAGTTTTTTAACTACTTCATAATGCTCTGGAGTTTTAAAAATCTACAGATGAGCGGTCTTCCCCAAAGTCTGTAACAAAATGCTACGCCGGGAAGGCCCCTCTCCCTCACCCAAGGCCCAGGTGGTCCCCAGGGAACCGCCCTCTACCCCAGGTACCCTCGGGGGTCCTGCCCCCGAGCCTCAAAACCGCTCTAGCAGGCAGGCAGGGCTCGTAATTCGCACTTCACAGACACAGGCGCCGGCTCAAGGGGATGGAGTGACTTGGCCAAGGTCACCGAGAGTTCGCGGCGAGGAGGAGCCGCCTCGCACCCGCCTCCCGCCCGCCCCGGCCGGGCTAAGTGCCCGCGTCACGGCGGCCCGAGCCCGCCCCCGGCCCTACACGATCGTCCGACCCAGACCGCCAGGACCCGGGCTCTAGCGCCCGGCCCCCGCATGTCCCGGGAGCCGGGAGATCCTAGCCGAGTCCCCCTGCCCGCTCCGACCCGGACCACGACCCCTCAGGCCCGCCATCCCGGCCAGGACCGACTCTCCCTCACCCGCAATCGTCCGGCCGCGCGCTCGGCCCGGGCCGGATCCCTGTGCGCGTGCGCGTTACCGCTTCCACGCCCTGGCGCCCCGGGCACGGAGCAAAACACGGAAGTGGATTCCAGCTGGGAAGGGAGGGGCGGTGAGCCGCAAAACCCGGAAACGATGCTGCTGCAAGGGAATCTCTGCTGCTGCTGCTGCTAAGTCGCTTCAGTCGTGTCTGACTCTGTGCGACCCCATAGACGGCAGCCCACCAGGCTCCCCCGTCCCTGGGATTCTCCAGGCAAGAACACTGGAGTGGGTTGCCACTTCCTTCTCCAATGCAGGACAAAGTGAAAAGTGAGAGTGAAGTCGCTCAGTCGTGTCCGACTCTTCGTGACCCCGTGGACCGCGGAGCCTACGAGGCTCCGCCGGCCATGGGATTTTCCAGGAGAGAGTACTGGAGTGGGGTGCCATTGCCTTCTCCAGGGAACCTCTACCTCTGCTTTATTGACTAGCCAAAGCCTTTGACCGTGGATCACAACAAACTAGAAAATTCTTCAAAAGGTGGGAATACCAGACCACCTTACCTCCCTTCTGAGAAATGGGTATTCAGGTCAAGAAGCAACAGTTAGAACTGGACATGGAACAACAGACTGGTTCCAAATCAGGAAAGGAGTACGTCAAGGCTGTATGTTGCCACCCTACTTATTTAACTTATATGCAGAGTACATCATGCAAAATGCCGGGCTGGATGAAGCACAAGCTGAAATCAAGACTTCCGGGAGAAATATCAATAACCTCAGATATGCAGCAGAAAGCGAAGAAGAACTAAAGAACCTCTTGATGAAAGTGAAAGAGGAGAGTGAAAATGTTGGCTTAAAACTCAACATTCAGAAAACTAAGATCATGGCGTCTGGTCCCATCACGTCGTGGCAAATAGATGGGGAAACAATGGAAACAGTGACAGACTTTCTTTTCTTGGGTTCCAAAATCACTGCAGGTGGTGACTGCAGCCATGAAATTAAAAGATGCATGCTCCTTGGAAGAAAAGTTGTGTCCAACCTAGACAGCATATTAAAAAGCAGAGACATTACTTTGCCAACAAAGGTCCATCTAATCAAAGTTATGTTTTTGCAGTAAACATGTATGGATGTGAGAGTTGGACTATAAAGGAGGCGGAGCACTGAAGAATTGATGCTTTTGGACTGTGGTGTTGGAGAAGACTCTTGAGAGTCCCTTAGACTGCAAGGAGATCCAACTAGCGAATCAGGAGGAGAAGGGGCTGACAGAGGATGAGATGGTTGGATGGCATCACCAACTCAATGGACATGCGTTTCAGTAAGCTCCAGGAGTTGGTGATGGACAGGGAGGCCTGGCGTGCTGCAGTCCCTGGGGTCGCAAAGAATCGGATGTGACTGAGCTACTGAACTGAACTGAGAACGCATGCAGGCCTCGCCTGCAGACAGCACAGAGTTCAGAGTATGGGTTCTTGCATCTTCAGCAGGAAAAATGAGGGTGAGGAAGGAGGCTGGCTCCTGCAGCCCCTATTCTCGCTGCCCCCCACTGTTGCTTTGTAGATTGCCTGGCCAGGGCCGGGAGGCAGGGCAACCTATTTTCCACTCCGCAAAGCTCATCCCTTACCTACCAGGTTGTGTTCCTTAGGAATTTACTCCTTATGCTGCCTGCCTGAACCTAACACAATACTGTAAAGCAACGAGACTTAAAAAATTAAAAAAAGGAATTTACTAGAGAAACAGCCACAATAAAAATACATGTAAAAATTAAAAGTTGCTGTGAGCCTAAAACTGCTCTAAAAAAAACAAACTATTAAAAATAAATAATTTGTGGAGTGCTGCTTGCTGGTCCCTGCAAAGATGTGTCAAGATGGCCCTACCCTTAAGAAGTTAAAGCGAGGCAGTGCTGCCCTCAAGGCAGAGATTAGACTTTGTGGTTGTACTTAGTTGCTTCAGTGGTGTCCATCTCTTTGCAACCCCGTGGACTGTAGCCCACCAGGTTCTTCTGTCCATGGAATACTCTAGCAAGAATACTGGAGTGAGTCGCCATGCCCTCCTCCAGGGGAGCTTCCCCACTCAGGGATTGAACCCGCATCTCTTGAGTCTCCTGCATTGGCAGGCAGATTCTTTACCTCTGCACCACCTGGGAAGCCCACTGAAAAAAAAATGTATTATCATAAAAAGAAAATACCAAATACAGTATAGATTTAGCCCCCAAATGAGATGTGAATGAACACAGCTTGCAGAAAAGGCAGGTGTGCTAAACCTGTCATCATTTGTGATAAGCAACAGTTCAGTTCAGTTCAGTTCAGTTCAGTCGCTCAGTTGTGTCTGACTCTTTGCGACCCCATGGGCTGCAGCATGCCAGGCCTCCCTGTCCATCACCAACTCCCGGAGTTTACTCAAGCTCATGTCCGTTGAGTCCGTGATGCCATCCAGCCATCTCATCCTCTGTCGTCCCCTTCTCCTCTGCCTTCAATCTTTCCCAGCATCGGGGTCTTTTCAAATGAGTCAGTTCTTCACATCAGGTGGCCAAAGTATTGGATTATCAGCTTCAGCATCAGTCCTTCCAATGAATATTCAGGACTGATTTCCTTTAGGATAGATTGGTTGGACCTCCTTGCTGTCCAAGTGACTCTCAAGAGTCTTCTCCAACACCACAGTTCAAAAGCATCAATTCTTCAGTGCTCAGTTTTCTTTATAGTCCAACTTTCACATCCATACATGATTACTGGAAAAACCATAGCTTTGACTAGACAGACCTTTGTTGGCAAAGTAGTGTCTCTGCTTTTTAATATGCTGTCTAGGTTGGTCATAACTTTTCTTCCAGGGAGCAAGCGTCTTTTAATTTCATGGCTGCAGTCACTGTGATCTGCAGTGATTTTGGAGCCCAAAAATATAAAGTCTGTCACTGTTTCCATTGTTTCCCCATCTATTTGCCATGAAGTGTTGGGACCAGATGCCATGATCTTAGTTTTCTGAATGTTGAGTTTTAAGCCAACATTTTCACTCTCCTCTTTCACTTTCATCAAGCTCTTCAGTTCTTTGCTTTCTGCCATAAGGGTGGTGTCATCTGCATATCTGAGGTTATTGATATTTCTCCTGGCAATCTTGATTCCAGCTTGTGCTTCTTCATCCAGTCCAGCATTTCTCATGATGCACTCTGCATAAAAGTTAAATCTGCAGATAAACAACGGTGCCTGCATGGCAAGTCAGTTGTGTCTGACTCTTTGTGACCCCATGGACTGTATGTTAGCCCTCTAGGCTCCTCTGGTTATGGAATTCTCCAGGCAAGAATACTGGAGTGGGTTGCCATGCCCTCCTCCAGGGTAGATACTGTCTAAAAGTGGTGAGTTGGAAAGTTTGGGAGAGAGAAGCTGGGAGATGGGAAAGGAGTGAAAGATGATGTAAAAGAACTGACTTGGTAGATAATCTCTTAAAGTGAAAAATTCAAGAGATGTTATTTAAATATACTATTTAGAGACGTAGAGGTTAATATTATTAGGATGACGGAAAAAGAGCAGCCTTTGGTTCATCTTTCACCACCCTTAATTCTCTTGCCCTGGCACTTATTTTGCTTCAGCATTCTGCTGTTTTTTTCTCTTTATGTCTGATCAGCACAGTGTATGAACTGGTATGTTTTCTCTGCCCCTTCTTCCTTCCTCAGCACACCAAGTTAATCATTTTTTTTTTCATTCTTTGCCGATCGGGGAGGTGATAAATGGTATCTTATTGTATTTCTTTGCTTATTAATGAGCTTGAATTTTTTTTTACATATTTTTCTTGTTTTGGGGGCTTCTGAGTCCAATTTGGCAAAATGACAAACAGTATCTCATTGCATTTCTTTGATTAGTAAATAGGTTGAATTTGTTTTTGCATCTTTTTTTAAACATCTGTTTGGGCAATCCTCTAATCTGAAATTTGCCCATTTCTCTCTGGAGTATTCATCTTTTTCTTATTGAATTATAAGAACTGTTGCATGTTCCCTACCTTGATATTTGCCTTTTAAGGTATATTTTTCTATACAAGAATCTTAAATGTTATGTGATCCAATCTATCAACCTCTTCCTTTACTGGGTTTGCCTTTTGTGTCATGATTAGTTTGGAAAATCTTTCACAAAGCAACAAGCATTGTGTCATTGTTGGATTTCAAGAAAAACTGTAAGGAAGACTAAAAGCAATCCTAGCACCATAATCACACATCCAATTTGGTTTTTTTAAATTGTTGTTGTTCTTTGAATGCTATGCATGTTTCAGAATGTGTAGTAAGCTTAGTGGTAAATTGTTTCATCAACTAATACACATTTTAAAAACATTCATTAGTTTTTATGCTAATGGGACTTCCCTGGGGATCCAGTGGCTAAGACTCCCCACTCCCAATACAAGGGGTGCAGGTTCCATCCCCGATCAGGAAACTAAGATCCCACATAACCTGTGGCCAAAAAACCAAAACATAAAACAAATTCAATGAAGACTTTAAAAATGGTCCACATCAAAAAACAACAAAAAAAGTCTTAGTAAGTTCGCATGCCACAACTAAGACCCGGCACAGCCAAGTAAATAAATTGACAAAAAAATTTTTTTCACACTAACTATTGGATGTAGTTAGATGTAGGTTATATAATGATCAACCCTAAAGTAGAAAAAGCTTAGGGACAACAAGAGCAATGACCTGCTCCTTTCTCTGAGAGACCTTGAGAGCAATCAAGACACCACAACAAGATTATATTGTCAGTGAGATTTTTCTTTAGAGTTTTCTTTAACCTTACAAACCCAGCTGGCTGGCATAGGAATTTGTTAATGAGTAAGCTAGTTTGGTTAAAGAGAGACTCATTATCTAAGCTCATGTCCTCTTTAGAAAAAGGGAGGCCTCAATGTTTGCTTTCACATTAGGAAGGACTTCTGAAACACTACTGAAATCATCTTTGAGTTCCCTATTCCTTTTGTCAACTCACTTCCCTTCTCTATTTTCTTATGGAAACAGTGTGACTTTGGCAATGATTCAGTCCAGATATCTTGCTTATATTCCCCTTTTTCCTGATCTTGAAATTAGAAGGACAGTAAGAATGAGAGAGAAAAGAAAATGGGAAGGAGAAATGAAATTTAGTCAAACTTTTGTTTCTACAGCCCTGGTCACCTCAAGCCACTGGCTTCATCATGCCCTATGACTTATTCCTCTTTCCATTCTCTGCATTCCTCTCCAGAATCAAGAGCCACCGACCTTTGTGACATCACCTCTGTTGCTAAGCAACAGACCTTACTCACCCTATAAGCCCTAGGAGCAGCCCTGGACCAAGGTGCTCCAAACAGGAAATTTCGCCTGAGAAGGACATTGAGAAGTAGGTGGGGAAGATGCTGCGGCTTATCGTGCAGTCGGCCAAGATTAGCCCACCCCTAAGCCCCCCACCCAGACCCTGCGTGTCCGTGTACTTCAGAGGTAAGAGCCAGGACCCCCAAGAGGCAACATGTGTCCAGTGCAAACTAGATCCATTGGTGCCCTACTGTGTAAAAGATGCTGTGTGACCAGAAGATGAGGTAGACATCATCTGGATCTTTCAAATTTATCATCCTTATTGCTATGAGTTCTCATTATGACTCCTCCACCTTCCTTTTTTCCGGTGAATGGCTTTTTGCAACCCCATGAACTGTAGGCCACCAAGCTCCTCTGTCCATGGTATTCTCCAGGCAAGAATACTGGAGTGGGTTACCGTGCCCTCACACACATATTCGATCCTTGGGAAGAGTCTCAGATTTACCAATTTAGAGGTTCTTTGCAGGGCTATGGACTGTTCTTTGTTAAGGTTGTTTCTAGAGAAGACAAATTGTAGTGGATAAAGACCTTTTATCCCATTAGAGATGTTTTAGGATGTCTCAGGGTACACTGACTTTACCGTTGATTGTTACTCAACGGTAATAATGGAACCCTTAAATCCCGGTGCCTTAACACAGCAGAAGTTCACCCCTTGCTTACAACCAAGTCTAACGTCAATGGTACAGATCAGGCAGCAATCCTGAATGACTCCTCCAAATAGCAGATTGGGGACCAGCTGCTTGTTGCTGGTGGCTGCAGAGTCACCAGGCATCGCTCTGCCAGCAGACGGTGAGAGTGGACACAGGAGTGGGGATGGGAATGGAGACTCTCATGGGAAGCTTTGGGAGCCAATCCAGGCAGCAGTTAAGTATCGCCCCCACGCTCCATTGGCCAGGACGAGTTACCCGGCCCCACCCTGGTGTGAGATGACTGGGAACTGTGTACCCAGGAGGAAAATGAAATGAACACATAACATTATCTGTCACATGGGGATGATGTCACTCTTAACGAAAGGAGAGAAATTTAGAAAACTCCAAAGTTAGAATCAGTGCCACATCACATCTGCCAATGTAGACTGGATGTTTTCTTAAAGAGTCTGACCTCTGCTCACTTGAACCTAGACTTTGAAACATGTCCTATCACATATGCTGGCCCCTTGGTGTCTTTTCAGATGTCAAGAGGACAACTCGTGAGGTGGAAGGCAATCACCCCGTGTGGAATGAGGTAAAACACATCAGGGAAAGCCCAGATGAGATGATGACAAGCCCAGCAGTCAGTCTGGGTCCAGACTGACTGTGCTCAGAAGTCTAGAGAGAGGACAGGGGCCTCATCAGCCTTCCCATGGCTGGAGCATCTTGCCCTGTGAGCAGACTCTATGCTGAGAAGTCTGTGTGGGGTCTCAGGGCCATAGCAACCACAGCTGCTCAGAGCTCTTGGCCTTCCTTCCTCACCCTGGGATGGACTCATCTTGTCCAACCAGCCATCCTGATGTTCCCAGAGACAGGGCTCCCTCTGCAGGATCCCCCCTCATCTCATCCATCCTTGTCCCACCACCTGATTCCCAAGCCGCTTAACCACTAACAAGCCCCCAGTACTGCAGCTAAGCTCTAGGAGCTCAGGTAGGATGCCCAGCTCCTGGGTGAAGGTAACAAATGCCTCCTCTTAGGAAACTGGACTTGAGGGAGAGTCCTCAGTTTGAGAGAAACACAGTGTCAGACCTTCACCTGCATCTTTTCTCATTTCCTAGAAGGATGGGAAGGGGGTGGGGCAGAGGGAGGATATTGACCTCTCTGTGGCTCCCCCAGACGCTCATCTGGCACCTCTGGAACCACCCGCTGCAGAAGGACTCTTTCCTGCAAATCACCCTTCGAGACATGGGCTCAGTGAAGAAGGAAAGGTGAGGCTCCCCCAGAGAGAGGGGCAGGAGGAGCCTGATTCTCTGACTAAATCTACTGTGTCTCCAGCCTCTAAGCCATAACTCAGATGCAAGGACTAGAACCCACTCTAGACAGCTAAAAAAAAAAGTATCAAGGCTAGGATTATAGATAGATCAAACAGAATTAGGAAACTAGGGACTCAGGAGCATTCTGTCTCTTTTGAAGACACAGGATCTCAAACCTGTTTCTTTCTGCCCAACACTGGTTTCTCATCACAGCCCCATTCTAGTGCCCTACTGAGTCTGAGCTACGGCATCCCAGGTCAAAATTCCTAGGACAGAGAATTTGATTGGCCCAGCTTTGGTCAGATGCCCACCTCCTGGTCCAATCAGCTGTTCCTTGGCTCAGGTCCTGTTCCAGAGGAGGGTGGGAGCAGAGTTTCTGGAAAGGGGCTCAGCGCAGCATGGCAGAGCCAGTAACTAGGATGTCCACTGGCAAGGAAGCCCCCAAGCCAATTCCCAGAGAGTTGAGAGTCCTGCGCCCTCTAGTGGATGCTCCCCATCACTGCATCCTTCCTTCTGTCTGGACGGCACAGCCTCAAAGAGGGAAAAGACATCCCTGGATAAAGCTATGCCTGGGACAGTGGCTCAGAATCTCACACCTGCTCCCTGTCTCCCTAGGTTCATTGGCATGGCCACAGTACTGCTCAAGCCCTTGGTGAAAAAACCAAGAAAGATCCTTTTTGTGAATGACCTGACCCTGCTCAACCATTCCATGATGCCCACAGACGTGAGTTGGGCCCCAGGGAGGGTGGCTGAAGGAGTGGGGGGCAGCTGATGAAGCTGGGCCATGCCCGGCAGCAGAGTCTCAGTGTCCCCCCTAACCCAGAGAACATTTTCTACCCTGGGGGACCCATCACACTTGTCATCATCTCCCCAGGTTCCACGACACTCTCCATCTACCTACTCATCCCTCTACCCTTCATCCACCCATTGAGATCAATATTCAGTCAGTTGTCCCCTGGTGTCAGCAACGGTGCTAGGCCTGGGATACAAACTTGAATGAGGACCACATCTGTTGTCACTCACATGACAAGCCCTCCAGCACATGTGTACTGGGGTCTGTAAAGCTACTTCACTGAGGTCAGGAGGGAATGAATGATTTCACTTGAGAGAAAATGAAAGGCTTTACAGAGGAGGCGATGAAGACCAACCAGATGAGAATAAGCAAAGGCGATTTATTCAGAGCTCGCTATTAACGTATAACAAGGGGCTTCCCTGGTTGCTCAGTGGTAAAGAATCTGCCCACAATGGAGGAGACACAGGTTCGATCCCTAGGTCAGGAAGATCCCCTAGAGAAAGAAATGGTAATCCACTCCAGTGTTCTTGCCTGGGAAATCCCATGGACAGAGGAGCCTGGTGGATTACAGTCCATGGGGTCACAGAAGAGTTGGACATGACTTAGAGACTAAACAACCACAACAGATATAACAAGGAAGTCAGCCACCAGCACTTGGATTTGACAGAGATGCAAAGGCAGGCAGAGGAGTGAGAAAACTCTATGGTAGAAAAAGGGAAGACTTCTGGTATGTCCTGACGGGAGGCTGTTGATGTGGGGGAAGCTGTGAGTGGACCAGCTAGAAGCTGAGTGCCCTATGTGACTGCTTAGGGGTATATATTTGGCTTTCTCCCGTTGGCCCTGAGCTAAAAGTGGGAACAAAATTAAGTGATTCATCAGTTATTAATCAAGTCCTGGTTATTTGATGCTAGAGCTGGGGGTCTGACTTTCTATAGGTCTGACTCACAACAAACTGACTTTCTGGGCTGGTTACTGTGAGTATCAGGTTCATTTCCTGAGCTGATTGCAACAGAGTGTAGGTCAGAGTTCCACTTTTATAGATTAAAATAAATTTTTACTGTGGTTTTATTTATTTATTTTGGGCTGTGCTGGGTCTTGGTTACTGCGCAGGCTTTTTCTCCACTTGTGGCAAGCAAGGGCTTCTCTCTAGTTGCAGTGTGAAGGCTTCTCATTGCAATGGCTTCTGCAGTTGCAGAGCACCAGCTCTAGGGCACTCGCATTTCAGTAATTGCAGCTCCCGAACTCTGGAGCACAGGCTCAATAGTTGTTGGGCATGGGCTTAGTTGCTTTTTGGCATGTGGGATCTTCCTGGACCAGGGGTCAAACCTGTGTCTCCTGCATTGGCAGGAGGATTCTTAACCACTGAGCCACCAGGGAAGCCCTGTAGATGGTTTTTAAGGAGAGGCGTGGTGGCTCAGATGAATCCACCTGAAATGCAGGAGACACAAGTTCAATCCCTGGGTTGGGGAGATCCCCTGGAAGAGGGCATGGCAACTCACTCCAATGTTCTTGCCTGGAAGATCCCCACGGACAGAGGAGCCTGCTGGGCTGTAGTCCATGGGGTCGCAGAGTCGGACACGACGGGGCGACTGAGCACAGCAGCACATGGGTTTGCCCAGCGGAGAGGGAAGAAAGACAGCCCCTGGCAGGGCCATAAGGGGCTTGCGCGGAGGCTGGGGGACAAGAAGGCAGCGCGGCATGTTCAGGAGGCTGGGCTGCCTGCGCTGCCGGCACTGGGGGTGGTGCGGGGGGGCTTGGCTGTGGGAGAGCCGAGACTGGGTGGTGGCCAGGGGCCAGAAGTGAAGGGCCTCGTGGGGTCTACGCGGTAAGCTGTGACTTTACTCTGATAGTTTAGGGCACTTAGGGAGTTTACGGGTCAATTCTGACGATGGATGAGCAGTGAGGGCACTTGGAGGCAGGAGGTCAGTTGGGTGTTTGCTGGAGTTCCCACACGACGTCATGAGACGCTGGGCTAGTTTAGCATCAGTGGTTCTGGACTGGTCCCAAGTCACTTCTCTCGTCCCCACCCTGCGGCATTCTATTCTGTCACTACCAGTGTCACGCGCCTCCTCTGTTCTTCAACCCCCGTCCGCAGTGACCCATGGCTCTCTCCCCATCAGCTCATAATCTCCCTCCACCCCAGACTGCACCATCCCCCCTGCTGTGGCCCAGTGCCGTGGTCAGCATCACCCCACCCAGGATGGCTGGGTGTGACTCCTGCCACGATGGACCAGGCTCCAGCGCTGTGGTCTTGCCAGGGATTGCAGGATCTTACAGCTCCCTGCCTTTGCCTTGCAGTGCACCATCACCTTACAGGCAGCCCTTACGACCTACAAGGATATGGAGAAGGTCGGTATGTGCTTCCACGGGGCTGAGCCCTGCCCTTCTCCAGCCATAGCTGGATGGGCTCTTGGGAATCTTGGAGACCCAACCCTTGAGGCCTATAGGATTGTGAGATCTCCAGACGCCTGCCCAATATGTCTACTTGTCACCGTAGACATAAGACTCAGCCTCCAGCGGGCTGCAGAGGGAGGCAAGAATGGCCATTTCCAAGAGCGTGCCCCACCCATGCATAAAGAGTGAGGCCCAGGGTTACCGAGGGTGGGGGGACCATGGAGGGGTCTGGGGGTCATGTGTCCTTACCAGGGCCTCCTGGCTGTGATTTTAGCCAGCGCTGGGGACACTGAGGACAGAACGATGAAATGGGGGACATGCCCCCAGGTGTCCTGCTCTCCCCCCGTGAGAGCCCACCCTGGGCTGTTTCCCCAGGTGATGAAGACCTCCTGGCCATAACAGCTCAAGAGGTGGCTAAGCAGAAGCTGATGTTTCCCAGTGCCACAGTGCACAAGGCTCTGTCCCCAAAGCCTCAGCACTTCCAGGTGAGAACCTTTACTGAGTCTCAGGAGAGAAGAAGAAACACAGATCATAGATTGAACTGCACAGAAGTTTAAAATGTTCAGTTCCTACCAACACAACATTGTAAAGCAACTATACTCCAATAAACACTGAAAAAAATAAATTAATACTACTATGGTGAAAAAAAAACCATAACCTGAATGATTATTTTTTAATTTATTGAAACATGTTTTATGTTCCAGAATATGGTCTTTCTTGGTAAATATTCTGTGCACACTTAAGAATAATTTGTACTCTGCCCCTGTTGGATCAAATAGTCTATAAATGTCCATCGGGTCAAGTTGATTGATTGTTGTTATTGTTGTTTAGTCTCTAAGTCATGTCCAGTTCTTTTGCAACCCCATGGACTGTGGCCCACCAGCCTCCTCTGTCCATGGAATTCCCCAGGCAAGAATACTGGAGTGGGTTGCCATTTCCTTCTCCAGGGGATCTTCCCAACCCAGGGATTGAACCCAGTCTCCTGCCTTGGCTGGTGGGTTGTTTACTGCTGAGCCACTGGGGAAGCCAAGTTGATTGATAGTGCTATTCAAATGTACTATACCATGATGATTTTCTGCCCACCTGCTATATCAATGGAGAGAAAAGTTTTTGTTTATTTCTCTTTATACTTCTGTCAGTTTTTGCTTCATATATTCTGAAGATCTGTTATACCCTGACAAGGGTATAAACAAAAATGTTTATGATCTTTATACATCCTCTTCATTAACTGGTCCTTTTATCACTATGAAATAAACTTCTTTATCTCTGGTAAAAAATAAATAATTAAATAAAATTAAATAAAGTGTTCAATTCTGTAAAAAGATCGCAAGTATAAAACACAATATACTGTGGGACTTCCCTGGTGGTCCAGTGGCTAAGACTCCCAGGTTCAATCCCTGGTCGGGGAACTAGATCCCACATGCTGTAACTAAAGAGCCTACATGCCATAACTGAGACTTGGTACAGTCAAATAAATATTTAAAACACACAAAACGAAACAACAACTGAGAAATGTTGGACCCTATTCTGTAACAAGTCCCTCCCACTCAGTAAACCCTGTGTGCACCCAAAATGATAGGGCGAAGTGGAGGTGACAGTTCCCACAGGAGGAAACAGGGAGCCAGAGCCTTCCCAGGGCTGTGGGGCCACTTTCCATCGGCAGTAGACGCTGCTTACCAGAGCGTTGTTCTTTCAGAGGAGAGTCCCCCTTGACAAATAGGAGCCTGGACCCCCAACGTCAGTTTCCCCTGGTCTCTCCCTGCAGGTCCGAGTACAAGTGTTTGAAGCCCGGCAGCTGATGGGCAACGACATCAAACCAGTGGTGAAGGTGGTCATTGCAGGCCACCAGCACCACTCACGGATCAAGATGGGGAACAACCCTTTCTTCAATGAGGTGGGCAGCCCATGCCCTTCAGAGCTGAATGGGGCCCTTGGGTCAAAGGGGCCGGCCGAGGGCTAGGCCTTTCCTGCTGGTGGACGGTAAGCTTGCTCCCCGCCTCTGCCGCTTTCATTTGTTTGTTCCACAAAACTGGGCACAGATGGTCCACCACGGAGAGAATAGCACGTGAGCACATAAATGATGACAATAGGGCAAGACTGCAGTGCACAGGGATGTGGGGGAACAGACATCTGGGGAGACAGGAATCTGGGGGGACAAGGGCCTGGGGGATAAAGATCTGGGAGGGCCACTGATGCAGCCAGAAAGTGCAGGCCCCATGTAGAAGTGATAGCAATCTGGCCCCATCACTTCATGGCAAATAGAAGGGGAAAAGGTGGAAGCAGCGACAGACTTTCTTTTCTTGGGCTCCAAAATCACTGCTGACGGTTACTACAGCCATGAAATTAAAAGACAGTTGCTCCTTGGAAGAAGAGCTGTGACAAACCTAGACAACTTCAATGTCTCTGTATTAAAAAGCAGAGGCATCACTTTGCTGACAAAGGTTTGCATAGCTGAGAGCTATGGTTTTTCTAGTAGTCAGGTATGGATATGAGAGTTGGACCATAAAGAAAGCTGAGTGCTGAAGAATTGATGCTTTCAAACTATGGTTCTGGAAAAGATTCTCGAGAATCCCTTGGACTGCAAGAGGATCAAACCAGTCAATGCTAAAGGAGATCAGTCCTGAATATTCATTGGAAGGACTGATGCTGAAGCTGAAGCTCCAATACTTTGGCCACCTGATGCGAAGAGCTGACTCATTAGAAAAGACTGCAATGCTGGGAAAGATTGAAAGCAGGAGGAGAAGGGGACAACAGAGGATGCGATGGTTGGATGGCATCACCAACTCCATGAACGAGTTTGAGCAGGCTCCGGGAGTTGGTGATGGACAGGGAAGCCTGGAGTGCTGCTGTCCATGGGGCCGCAAAGAGTCGGACACGACTGAGTGACTGAACAAGAATGCTTACTTTGCCGGCGCTGGGGCCTCCCATCCTGGCATCATGACTGACGCAATAAGAACTCCATAAATAGGCACTGAATTAATCTGTGACTAGATCACCAAAGGAAAGAGAGAAGCACATTGGGGGCAGGGAACAGAGGGTGGGGAGGACTCAGAAAAGTCTCCTGAAACCTTGAAGGAAGAGTCTACCAAGGAAAGAGGGACAAGATAGAGAAAAATAATTCAGGAAAAAGGAACTGTGTTCTCAGAGACCTGGAAGGAAAAAACAGTAGGGCTGGTTGGCAAAACTGTAGACATGGGTGGAGCTCGGATGGGGGGTGGCCGTAGGTAAGCCTACAAAATGTGCTGCGGCCTCATCATGGATGGGACCTGAGAGCCATGGAGGGACTCAAGCAGGAGGGTGACAGGGCCAGGTCCACTCTGGCGGTGGGGGAGAGGTTCTGGCTGCAGCAGGAAGTGGGGGTGTGGTGGACAGACAGGGCGATCTGGAAAGAGGCGGACACTTCCATCTCCATCCCAGGACAGTGTGATGGGCTCTGAGCTGCTCCCAGGTCCTCCAGGGATTCCCCTACACCACCCTTTTCTGGATAAAAAATCCTTTAGGACCTGGGCAGGCCTCTGCTTCTGCAAGCGGAGCACGTGGGTGGTAAGGAGCTGAAGGTCACCGAAATGGGCAAATGACAGGCAGAAGCCTCTTAGTTCAGGCTTGCTCAGTCCCTGGGGGATGTGATGGAGACACATTTCCCACTCCCACCCCCAGCCCCCTCCCATTCTCTCTACTTCAGATCTTCTTTCAGAATTTTTATGAGGCTCCTATGAAGTTCTTCGATGAGATCATCTTAATCCAGGTGAGGAGCCAGGCAAGACGGGTTCACTTTTCTTTCCCACCTCAATTCTGAAAAGTGCTTCACTCCCCTCCAGCCCCATCTGTAGAGCTAGAGTCACATCAGATGGTCTTTCTGACCCCAAGGCAGCATCTCTGCCACCTTTTTCACCCTAGCAGCCAGACGCCCGCCCGATCCATCCATCCATCCATCTATTCATTCATTCAATGAATGTTATGAAATGCCAACTGATAGGCCCTGAGCTTAGCTCCAAGGTGAACAAAGCAACCCTTTCCCATGTACCAGGATTTTCATGTCACCAAAGGACCCCTCAAATGTCCCCTCCAAATGAGACATTCCATTCTTTGACCACAGGGAGCCCAGTAACAATGGGAAACTTGTATTTATCAAATGCCTCCTATGTGCCCAGCTCAGGGCTAGTGAGACCAAGGCTTCTCCCTTGAAGAGTTCTAAGGAAACAGCCAAGATAGGATGCAGAGGAGAAAGCTGAGAGCAAGTTTACCTTGTGGAGACCAAGTGAATTGACCTCTCTGATCAATTTCCTCATCCTGAAAGTGGAAATAAAAATCTGAACTTCTCAGGGGTCCTCTGAGAATTAAATGAGAAACACTATTTGGAAGTGTCAGTCATTAGGAAGCACTGAGTCAGTCCTAGAGAGCCCAGATGTACCCTGCCATTCCTCTCATGGGGTTGGGGAAATCAGGGTTGTGAATAACAAATCTTTCTGGGAATTCCCTGCAGGTGATGAACTCCTCAGTGATGAGATTCAATGCAGAGATTGGGAGATTCCAAGTGAGCACTGGATGGAGGAGGTTTGGTGAAATAGTTACAGAGACCCACCCAGGGCTACTTGCCCCAGGCTGGGGAAAAGGACTGAGATTTTCATGCAGGAAGATCCAGTTGTGAATCCACCTACCAACTGGGTGATTTAGACAAGTTATTCGGAGCCTCTACTTCCTCATCTGTAAAATGGGGATAATAACATACTCAACCCACAGGATCTTTGTGAGGATTAAAGTACGTAACATTTATGAGAGTGCTGGGTGCCACCTTGACTCCCTCACACTTAGAATATTTATGGACACAGCTCACATCTCTGTCTCCAGAAAATGGAAACAGAGGATCCAAAAGGTCAACCAATTGTTGGAAAACCTGGAGAAAGACTGCCCCTGAAGACAGAGTGAAAAGATTTGCTTTGGGAAAGACCCAGGTTGAGAAATGAGGAACATTCACACAATCATGAAGGGCTAACCAAAAGGTAGGGTTGCCAGGTTAAATCCAGAAGGCCCTGGAAATTTTTCATCTTAAACAACAGGTACTTTTTAAATGTAAGTATGTCCCCAATATTTCATGGCTTCTCATGAAATATTGCTGGGGACCTACGTTTACTAAAAAAAAGTCGTTATTTATCTGTAATCCTAATTTAAACTGGCATCTGTATTTTTATTTCCTAAATCTGGCAACTCTTGGGAAAGGGCCCTACCCTTGGGAAAGGCAAATTTAGGACCAGTCAAAGGAAGGTTTCTTTCTCACAACTTGTAATAAGCATGTGAGTGTTCATAACCTGCCCCTCCCCCAACTGAGTCTCAAAGAAGCAGCACAGGCCCAGGAGTTAAGAGATTCTGGAATGGTTGGGGGTGCCTGAGTTGGGCAGATCCCCTGGAGTAGAAAATGGCAACCCACTCCAGTACTCTTGCCTGGAGAATCCCATGAACAGCAGAGCCTGCTGGGCTACAGTCCATGGGGTTGCAAAAAGTCTGACATGACTGATTTAAAAGTAATGGCCCGAAACTGCAATTGCTTTGTACCAACCTAAATATTGTGAATCAAATCTCAGACATATAATTTTACTTTAAAACATTTCATTACCTATTTCAAAAACATACAGACTTTATTAAGCATAATTAAATACAATGACAACATCTAAACACCTTTCTAATTCCTGGCTAGCACTAAATATCTGGTCAGTGTTCAAATATCCCTAATTGTCTCATGAATTCCTTCTAAAGTTTATTTAAATCAGGATCCAAACCTAGTGCACATATTGCAGTTGATTAAAATATATTTTTAGGTGTATTTTATTCAGTTTGTCTTGCACCCTAGTTTTCTTTGCATCCCTTTTTCTTTTTTTAATATTTATTTATTCAACTGCCTTAGGTCTCAGTTTTGGCACTCAGGATGCTCACTGTGTCGTGCAAGCACTTTCAGAGTAGCTTGCAGACTCTCGTCCTGAAATGAGGGCTCAGTAGTTGTGGCTCATGGGCTTGGTTGCCCCACAGCACATGGGATCTTAGTTCCCTGTATTGTAAGGTGGATTCTTAAGCACTGGACCGCGAAGGAAGTCTGGCCATTTATTTCTTGAAGCAACTGGATAGTTTGTCCTGCAGAGTTTTCCCTCAGTCTGGATCTTGCTGACTGTACCTCCAGGGACTCTCATCTCACGATCCTCCACCCAGGTATTTGCTATCTAGAGGCTGGATCAGACTTAGGTCAATTATTTGGCAAGATGACATCACTTACAGGCGCAGAATGACTGCTGGTCTCTTCACTTGATCTTAGCCAAAAGGCCGAGAAGCTGCTGGTCTGTCTTTGTTGTTAACAGCTATTGATGATCACTGCCTAGATCTATTGCCCATTAGAGGTGAATAAGTTTTGTTTTGGTTTGTTTTCTTCCAGCTTTATTTGAGATACAATTGACATACAATGATGTATAAACGTTTTAAATGTATAATTTGATACATTTTCAAACATGTATTTGAAACCATTATCACAATCAAGATAATGAACATAGTGACTTCCCTGGAAGTCCAGTGGTTAAGACTCTGAACTTCCACTGCAGGGAACACAAGTTAGATCCCTAGTTGGAGAGCTAGGATTCCACATGCTTCACTGTCAAAAAACCAAAACCAAAACTGAAGCAGTGTTGTTGCAAATTCAATAAAGGTGTTAAAAATGGTCCACATCAAAAACAAACAAACAGAATATCTATCTCCCAGGGAAAAACATCTATCTCCCATAGTCTGTTGGCCAACTCCTCAGCCATCCTCTTCCGCAGGATGGTATAAACACTTTCCTCCACTCAGGCATAGGGAAGAACAAGGCTGTGTTTGTCAGCAGTGCTGGTGGTGTCAAGGGTCCTTTCAATCCAAGCCTCCTTACTAGTTGTGAGACTCTGGGCTCTTGGCTCAAACTCAACATCTGCCCCTGTAGAGTGGAGATTACAATGGGCCAACTTCCAGGTTGCTGTAAAGATGAAAGGAACTAGGGCGGGACAAGTCCATGAGAGCTGACTCATTGGAAAAGACCCTGATGCTGGGAAAGGCTGAGGGCAAGAGGAGAAGAGGGTGGCAGAGGATGAGATGATTAGATAGCTTCACTGCCTCAATGGACATGAGTCTGAGCAAACTTCGGGAGATAGTGAAGGTCCAGGAAGCCTAGCATGCTGCAGTTCATGGGGTCACAAACAGTCAGACACGACTTAGCAATGGGACAGCAACAAAGTACATGAATTATCATCACGTTGGTTGGTTATTACAAATCTTGGCTGGAGACCCTAACTAATCCTTTCTCTACGGTGTTTTCAGACAGATATCGGGTTCATCTACAACTGTCCAGGTAGGTAATCATTGTTGGAAATGTGAGTGTCTTCTGAGAAAAACCAGTCAGGTGCTGAAATCATCTCAAAATTCCTGTATATTCAACACAGGGTGGGGAAAGAGGCTGTGAGTTATTTTCTGTACTTGGCAACATTTTACTGTACTTCATGGCTTCTGCTTAATGATACTGTACTTTATGACTTCCCCAATGGTTCATCGGGTAAAGAGTCCACCTGCCAATGCAGCAGATGCAGGTTTGATCCCTGGGTTGGGAAGATTCCCTGGAGTAGGAAATGGCTTCCCACTCCAGTATTCTTGCCTGGAAAATCCCATGGACAGAGGAGCCTGGCGGGCTACAGTCCAAAGGGTCGCAAAGTGTTGGACACGACTGAATGACTAAGCACAAAGAAGTGAGTCCCATTTCCCTCTGCCCCTGGATGGAAACCAGAATATATGAGACACTTTTCCACACACGTGCCCCCACTCCAGAAGCAAAGACTGGTTCCAGGGAAGAAGAGGGGAACTGGAGGCTGGTCTCCCACGGGCCCTCTGCCTCTCCAGGTCACACACTCCTGAGGAAATGGCTTGGCCTCTGCCAGCCAAGTGAACGCAACAGTGGTGTGAGAGGCTACCTGAAAGTCACCATCTGTGCCCTTGGTGTGGGCGACCAGGCCCCGGTGAGGCTGCCCCCCGCACCTCGGGACATTTCTTATCCTGGCTGCTTCTGTGGGTGACCAGCCCCCAGGCCCCCCAGGCAGCCACTGCTCTTCACACGCTTTCCTTTGTTTGCTGTGTTACTTCCAGGTTGCCCATCCCCACCCCAAGCAAGCCCAGGGTTGGGGAAGCCGAGTCTGGTGGCCTGTGACCTCCTTGTGATTCTAACCCTCTCAGCTCTCTGGTCCCTCCAGGTCGATCAGAGACTGACCTACAGGGCTGACGACATGGACACTCGGATCTTCAAGTCGTCGGTGGTGCCCATCAGCATGGCCTACCTGCAGTTCTTCATCTACTGTGCCGAGGACCTCCACCTCAGTCAGTCGGGGCTGGGCAGGGAGCGGCCCCGGCCACCTGGGCTCCTCACAGGGCTCCCCAGTTACATTCTGACATTAAGACTTGGGGTGGGGAGGGGGGGCTGAAATCCACCAAGAATGGTTTTATGAAGGCGCCTTTAAAATGGGCCACAAGCCCCTGACTTGTCCCTAATACCCATATTCAAGGTTCCTTCTGCCAGCCCCCACCCCCGTCGTGTGCCAGGACACACCGGGGCACAGGGAAGCAGAGTGAAGGTGGGAGGGGTCTGCCCAGGGGGCACGAAACCAAACGATGAGGGAGGGTTTTCATTATGAGGTCCTGTCTCTTCTCCATTTCCTCCTCCTGAAAAATGATGCTGCCGCAGAAATCTTTTAACTTCTTATTCTTAGAGAAACACTACTCTGTGAGTCCTGTGCTGGAGGTGGAACTAATTGGGGAAAAGGTAAGCATGATAACGGGCTGAAGCTTAGAGACATTGGCACCTAGAAAAAAATAGCTTGGAGGAAAAGACTGGGTCTGAGGCCAGGACCCCAGGAGTCATATCCCGTTTATGAGTGATGTGATCCCGTGGGACCAGGGAGGGTCTCTGTGAAGGTGGAGGCCATGGCTTAGTCAGCCCGTATCCCAGAGCTGTGCCCAGTGCCTTGAAGGGAGAAGATGCCCAGCGAAAACCAAACATCGAAATGCACAGATGGTGGACCAGTGAACAAGTCCGCAAATGCACACCATTGGAACTGTCGCTGAGCCCTTTGAACCTCAGTTTCTGCATCTAGACATGGAAGGTTCTGGGCAAGGGAGTTGTTAACATTCCCTGAAGCTCTCTGAACACACAGTAGCATTTTCCAAAGTGTGCTGATGGATGTCATGGGCAAAAAAAAAAAAAAAAAAAAAGGACCCTGTGTTCAAATTTGGGGAATTCTGGGCTGAAATTAAGTATATTTGTCTCAAGATTCATCGAGCATCATTTCTACCATATCTTACCTATTAGAAGAAGTCATTAAATCTAGCCCAGACAAATGGGGAGGGAGGTTAGTGTCCGCCTTTTGAAGGGGAGCATACCAAAGGGTGTGTGGATATATTCTAAGAGCACCACACCGAGTATTTATTTCTCAGTGAGTGGTTTGGTCTCTGGAAGTAGGTGAGATACTGTTGGGTGGCAGAGGCACACATATTTTCAGAAATGTTAATATGTCTATATTTTTCTTAGAGTGTATGAAAAAGTTTAACCAGTCTAATTTAACCAGCACCTCCCTTGACTTTACCAACATGATTGCTTAGAATAAGGCTAGGTTTAAAAATAAAATCAAGTGATGCTTTGAAAAGGAGTATGCCATCAGTATCATTGTTGCTGACTTTTTGTTGGGATTTTAGAATTTCTCGAACAAAAGCAATATGTTTGCACTCATGTAATGTTGGAAAAGACCCTGATGCTGGGAGGGATTGGGGGCAGGGGGAGAAGGGAACGACAGAGGATGAGATGGCTGGATGGCATCACCGACTCGATGGACTTGAGTTTGAGTCAACTCCGGGAGTTGGTGATGGACAGGGAGGCCTGGCGTGCTGCGATTCATGGGGTCACAGAGAGTCGAACACGACTGAGCGACTGAACTAAACTGAACTAAATAGTAACCCTCTATTTAAAAGTTAAATCAATTGAAAGCTGATTTGAGGGAAAATGTGAAGGAGTCTGGCTCTAGATAGCTACTCAAAGGACTGAAGTTGTAGCTGATGAGCGTTGTCAAAGTCTCCTTGGACCAGGAACTCCCACAACCAACTCTGTGCTGCAGACAGGGTCCACCCATAGGCTGGACGAGAAGGGCTGGGAGGTGAGGCCAGTGGAGGGAGGAGGGACAGGCTGGACTGATATTTCTTTGGGATATTCCCAGCTCAAAACACATGTGCAGACCCAAACCGAGACCCCGATATGGAACCAGATCCTGACCTTCCGGATTCAGGTATTGCTTTTTCATCATGCTTTCTCTTCCTCACCCCTCCACAAATAGAAGGGGTGTTTGTAAGGGGCATGTGAGGGAAGTTAGGGGTGGGAGGGGGCAGGGAGTTCTGCTTTATAGGGAGCATGAGGAAGCCCAGGACATATTACAGTGAACCTTACTTGAAATGAATGGGGGGAATTCCCGGGTAGTCCAGTGGTTAGGACTCCATGCTTTCACTGTTCCTCATCAGGGAACGACGATCCTGCAAGTGCAAGCTGTGCTGTGAGGCCAAAAAAAAAGGAAAACGAATATGACCCAGATGATTTCAACTAATGATCAAGTTCAGTTCAGTTCAGTTGCTCAGTTGTGTCTGACTCTTTGTTACCCCATGAACCGCAGCATGCCAGGCCTCCCTGTCCATCACCAACTCCTGGAGTCCACCCAAACCCATGTCCATTGAGTCGGTGATGCCATCCAACCATCTCATCCTCTGTTGTCCCCTTCTCCTCATGCCCTCAATCTTTCTCAGCACCAGGGTCTTTTCAAATGAGTCAGCTCTTCGCATCAGGTGGCCAAAGTACTGGAGTTTCAGCTTCAACATCAGTCCTTCCAATGAACACCCAGGACTGATCTTTAGGATGGACTGGTTGGATCTCCTTACAGTCCAAGGGACTCTCAAGAGTCTTCTCCAACACCACAGTCCAAAAGCATCAATTATTCGGCTCTCAGCTTTCTTTATGGTCCAACTCTCACATCCATACAGGAAAAACCATAGCCTTGACTAGACGAACCTTTGTTGGCAAAATAATGTCTCTGCTTTTTAATATGCTGTCTAGATTGGTCATAACTTTCCTTCCAAGGAGTAAGCGTCTTTTAATTTCATGGCTGCAGTTACCATCTGCAGTGATTTTGGAGCCCAAAGAAATAAAAAGTCAGCCACTGTTTTCACTGTCTCCCCATCTATTTCCCATGAAGTGATGGGACCGGATGCCATGATCTTAGTTTTCTGAATGTTGAGCTTTAAGCCAACTTTTTCACTCTCCTCTTTCACTTTCATTAAGAGTCTCTTTAGTTCTTCTTCACTTTCTGCCATAAGGGTGGTGTCATCTGCATATATGAGGTTATTGATATTTCTCCCGGCAATCTTGATTCCAGCTTCTGCTTCCTCCAGCCTGGTATTTCTCATGATGTACTCTGCATATAAGTTAAATAAGCAGGGTGACAATATACAGCCTTGACGTATGCCTATTCCTATTTGGAACCAGTCTGTTGTTCCATGTCCAGTTGTGACTGTTGCTTCCTGACCTGCATACAGGTTTCTCAAGAGGCAGGTCAGGTGGTCTGGTATTCCCATCTCTTTCAGAATTTTCCACAGTTTATTGTGATCCACATAGTCAAAGGCTTTGGCATAGACAACAAAGCAGAAATAGATGTTTTTCTGGAACTCTCTTGCTTTTTCGATGATCCAATCATTAAGGCCAGGTTAGGAAAAAAGTGAAATGAATGGGCCCTAAGACTGAACTTTCCAGAGAACTTAAACATGCCCTTTCACTTACATTAAAAAAAAAAAAAAAACACTTTAAAAACCCATTCTAAATTATACTATGCATTTTCTTATCTTCTAATCAAAGTGCCCTGAATATAATTGTATCTCTTTGTTGATGGCTTTAGAGGCACTACAAGAGCATAGTTATGTCCGGGGCTATGTGCAGTGTGGGACTGTTTGTTACTATATTAAGTGGTCTCAACATGGTGGGGCTTTTAGTCTGATTTCTACAGCTTTTCAGTCCTCCTCAGTCACCTGTCAGCGGTGTGGATGACAGTTTTCTTCCAAGTCCTGCGAGAGCTATGACTGACTTTTGACTCCATGCAAGGCTTGTAAAAACTGTGTGTAAAATAAGAGTCAGCAATCTGAGAGAGGACTTGAGCACTCTCGTGTGAGTGTGTAGAACTTTGTGTGGCACTTGTTTGGCTACACAGCGGGTGTTTCACTGTCCTTAAACCTTACACTGGAAAAGACCCTGATGCTGGGAAAGATCGAAAGCAGGAGAAGAGGGTGGCAGAGGGAAGCCTGGCATGCTGCAGTCCATGGGGTCGCAAAGAGTTGGCCACCACTTAGCAACTCAACACCACCACCACCAACAACAACATACCTTACATTTGTGTGATGTGAAATTAGCAAAGGAGATCCCCTCTGCCTTTCTATGGACCCTTCTCCCTGCTTCTCCCAGAAACATCTCCATCTACCTCTCCGTGAGTCAGCATTTTTAACCATTTCTCTCCATCCCCACCTTCTTGGGTGATTTTGTAGACTCTTAAAGAAGGACCTAGTCCTTCCCGCACCCTTGCTCTCTCCCCCTGTGCTGGCTGGGATGAGGCTCATGACAGGAATCCTTGGATGCTCTGTGGATGCTCAGGGCCTTGGACGTCCTCTCTCATGTTCAGCTTCCTCCGGGCTCGGAAAACAGTGGGGGAGGGGCAGGCCCCCCCATCCCTGAAAGAGGCCTTCCCATGTTTGAAGATGTCCAAACACCCCAGACCCTCACCCATTTCCTGTAGATGCAGTCTCTCTCTAGAGCTGGGGCTGTTTGGGTGGCGGCCTGACTGTTGCTGGCAGTTCAGTCACTAAGTCATGTCCAACTCTTTGCAGCTCCATGGACTGTAGCCCACCAGGCTCCTCTCTCCATAGGTTCTCCAGGCAAGAATACTGGAGTGGGCTGCCATGCCCCTCCTCCAGGGCATCTTCCTGACCCAGGGATCGAACCTGGGTCTCCTGCATTGCAGGCAGTCTCCTGCATGGCAGGCGGATTCTTTACCAACTGGACCACCAGAGAAGCCCCATTGCCTGTTGCCAGCCTTCTGGACCTCACTGTGAAGTGGCAGGATGACCACCTGCAGTCAGTGGCATCTGAGGCCAGCTGGTCAGGGGCCGAGCAAGGCAGGCTGCAGGGGGCACTGCTGACAATGGTCTGTGCCAGTTAGCAGTTCAGGGGCCCCCAGACAGGAGGGCAATCAAAACGAAGAAGTGGGAAAGGGGAAGAGAATTCTCAAAGATGGATGAAAACATGGTTCCATCAATTTGTAGGGTTTGGTGCTTTGGAAGACCTGGGTGCCCAAGGGCCCCCCTCTCTCCACTTCCAGTGTCCTTCCTTAAGCAGGGTGATCTCATGGCTTACTCAAGCTGCTCGATGGGAAAGCCCTTTCTTTATATATGTATTTTTAAATATTTATTTATTTGTCCACACTGGATCTTAGTTGTGGCATGCGGGATCTAGTACCCTGACCAGGGGTTGAACCCGGCCTCCTGCATTGGGAGCATAGAGTCATAGCCACTGGACCACCAGGGAAGTCCATGGAAACTCCTTCATTCCCCCTGCTCCCCTGACCCTCAGCCTCCACGGCCAGGGACAAAGGACAAGGGGAGTGGAGAACAGAGGACCCCCAGCCACGCCCGCTGAACAAGGGATGTGTGAGGATGTGGGGCCCCCTCAGGCCTCAGCCCCAACAGCTGTGCTTTACACATGGACTTTTTGTTTTTATAATTGAGGACAGGGCAGAGATAAGACTCAGACACTTGGGTTCCGATCCTGGTTCTGTCCCTCTCTGGGCCTCAGTCCCCCTCAGTCAAGGACAGCCATACCTTGCTGGGTTATGGCGGAGTGGGCAGGGGTCTGCACAGTACCCCAGGGCTTCAGGAGCTCGGCCTCTCGGGGCCTCAGTGTTCCTGCCTGAAAATGGGAATGATTACAGCCCCTGGCTTCTGGAGTTGTTGGGGGTGGAGGTAAGGGTCACTGAGGTGATCCACACACACTTTCAGGGCAGTCTAGGGACAACGGACACCCTCCCCAGAGTGGCAGCTATTATTACTCTCTGAAGAGACAGATGTCCTGCCGTTTATAGATTAACTGCTAGGGGACCCTGTGGTGGTCCAGCAGTTGGGACTCTGCGCTCTCACTGCTTCGGGCCTGGGTTCAATCCCTGGTTGGGGAACTAAGATCTGACAAACCACCCTGAGTGGCCAAAAAAAAATTTTTTTTAATTTAAATAGTAATAAAGGTTAACTGCTAAATGTGAGGAAGTCTTTCGAGGCCCACAATGTCTCCGTGAGATGGCTTGGTAAACCTGCCTCCAGACTGAAGGGCTGTGTAAGGACTGCAGTCATGGACTCCACAGTTGGGTAGACTCACATCTCGCGGACCCTGGAGCTGATATAATGAGGGACCATTTTTAAGAATGAGAATATAAAATGATCATGGGACACAGTCCGAGGCCTTCCCCAGGCCCTTGCAAAGGGCCTATACAGTGGGGAGCCCCCAGCTAAAGGTCCATAAGCCTCAGTGGTCAGTCCCTTTGGGCTCACTGGTAACAGAGCCAAACCTTGACCCAGACTCAGGACTTCCCAACTGCTCTGTCTCAGCAAAGACCAGGCCATCTGGGCAGGCACCCACTGCCCTTCTCACTTGCCCTTCGCAGCTTCCCTGCCTCTCCAGCTACATCAAGTTCAGAGTCTTGGACTGGTGAGCAACTGGGTGGAGGCTGGAAAAAACAACAGGCAGGAGGACATCAGAACTGGGCTGGGGACCCCACCTGCAGGCTGTGTTTCTCTCCAGCCCCAGGAACAGGTGCAATGATGAGATTGGGACGGTCAGCCTGTCCCTCAACCAGATCTCGTCCACTGGAGCCGAAATAGAAGGCAAGCGAGCCCCCCGTGCCCTGCCTCCTGCACCTCCCCCACCCGAATCCGCCCTCTCTCACCCCTTTCTCCTTGCAGGAATGTACTCTGGCTTCCTACCCTGCTTTGGCCCCAGCTTCTTGACTCTCCGTGGGGGTAAAAAGGCCCCTTTCAGGATGAAGGAAGAAGACCCTGTAAGCTTCTCATGTCAGCTGTAGGGAATATTGGAGGTGAAATCAACCATGTGTCAGGCACCAGGGCCTGGGAGATGCCTGGGGAGGGCCAGGCCCTGGTTTCTGTCCATGACACTCCAGTAGAGGACTTGAAGCCTGTACACAAAGGACCACATAAGCCCCCCAGGGCCCGTGCTGTGACCCAAGAAAGGAGCAGATGGAGTGCTCTGGGCATTCACTAAGGAAGGGGCATTGAGATGAGACCTCAGGTAAGAGATTTGGCAGGTGGAAAGGTCATGGGCAGCAAAAGAACCAGCACAGGTAAATGTGGAAAAGCACTGGGTTATTAACACTGGTGATAAGGGGCGGGGGGTGGGGTGGGATGGATTGGGATTTTGAGATTCATGTATATACACTACCATGTATGAGATAGGTAACTAATGAGACCCTACTATACAGCACAGGGAACTCTACCCAATGCTTTGTGGTGACCTAAATGGGGAAGAAATCCAAAAAAGAGGGGAGGTATAGTTTGCCTATAGCAGAAACGAACACAATATTGTAGAGTAACCACCCTCCAGTAAAAATTTTTAAAAAAGAGAGAGAGGATGGCAGTAAACACCAGAAAGTCAATTAGTAAAAGAAGAGAATGGGGCTGGGAAGGCCTCTGAGTGAGGAAGAGCCTCAGAAACCAGGACCTCAATGCCTTTAGGAGCCTCTCCCACATCTCTGCTGCTCTTTCCTAGGCCTCATTCATTTCTACCACAGTCTGGCCTCCCTGATGGGAACAGGGCCTTGGTAGCCTCTAATTGGGAAGGCCAAGGAAGCATTCTAATTGGCCTTCCTAGGTCATGTGTGCTCCCCTTGCGCCAATCACTATTGCCAAGGGGGCAGGGCCTGTCCTGATTGGCCAGCCTGGGATAATTGAACAGTTACCACAGTCCCCTCCAAGCAGAAAGGGTTTACAGGAACAGGGCATTTTTGGTGGGCCTGGAGATAGAATGAATGAAAAGGAAGAGGAGGCCTCAGGTGTGGAAGAAGGCTCAGGGCCTAGAGGTTTCCAGGCATGGTCACGACTGGAGTTTCTGAAATTCCTCCCTGGGACTGTGGTCAGCCCAAGGCAGAAAGTTACAGAACAACACTGTATTTGCTACAGAGGTTTCAGGAAAGACTTTTTCTGCTTTTTTCTCTCATTCCTTTTCCTACTGTTTTCCTTCCTATTACCCTAGAATATTCCCAACATTGTCAAGGATGGTTTAGCTTATCGAGGCCGGGTCTTCCTGGAGTTGATCACCCATGTCAAATCCCATCAAGAAGCTAAGATGAAGGATCTCTCCCTAGATGTGATCAGCATAGAGGTAACCACAAGAGACAGGTAACCCAGGAATAAAGACCCCTCCTGCCCGCCTCTAGTCTCCTATGGGTCCCATCTCTGACATTGCAAGAAGCCCTTGGTCAGGAGTGGAATGTGCTTTTTGGATGTATGGGATGTTTCCTCAATCCAGCTGAGTCTTTTTTTTTTAAGAATTTTTTGATGTGGACCATTTTTAAAGGGTTTATTGAATTTGTATAATATTACTTCTGTTTTACATTTTTATTTTTTGGCCACAAGGCATGTGGAATCTTAGCTCCCGCTCAGGGGTTGAACCCACACCCCCTGCATTGGAAGGTGAGGTTTTAACCACTGGACCACCACGGAAGTCCCTCCACCTGAGTCTTTACTAAGCCCCAGTGGGGGCTTCCTGCTGTGCCAAATCCCAGGAGGTCAAGGGACCCAGTAAAGAAAAGGTTTGGATTTAAGAAATATGCAAGGAGAAATTAAGAGATATTAAGGAGAAATGATGTTATAAGGAGTCTGCATTTCTTCCTGAAGGCCAAGGAGGACCACTGAGGCAGGAAAGGACAGGAGAAGACACGTCAGAAATAGATTTGTTGTTGTTCAGTTGCTAAGTTGTATCTGATTCTTTGTGACCCCATGAACTGTAGCATGCCAGGCTTCCCTGTCCTTCAATATCTTCTGGAGTTTGCTCAGACTCATGTCCATTGAATCGGTGTTGCCACCCAACCATCTCATCCTCTGTCACCCCGTTCTCCTCCTGCCCTCAGTCTTTCCCAGCATCAGCGTCTTTTCCAGTGAGCTGGCTCTCCCCATCAGGTGGCCAAAGTATTGGAGCTTCAGCTTCAGCATCAGTCCTTTCAATGAATATTCAGGGTTGATTCCCTTTAGAATTGACTGATCTGATCTCCTTGTAGTCCAAGAGACTCTCAAGAATCTTCTCCAGCACCACATTTCAAAAGCCTCAGTTCTTTGGAGCTCAACCTTGTTTATGGTCCAGCTGTCACATCTGTACATGACTACTGGAAAAACCATAGCTTTAAATGGAAGTAAAATTGGGCCATCCACTTACTCAGGAGAAATGGGGACATAGTCACAAGGGAGGAGAGCTGGAGAGGAGAGAGCAGTCACCAGAGACCCTTTGGAAACAATGATCAAAGTCACTGACCAACAGGACAAAAGAAGTGAGGCTGACATTCATCTTCTGCCTCAGGTGGGGAGGTGGGGAGGTGGGGTCAGACATCAACATGGGCTCCCTGAAGAAAGAAGGTCTGGGGAGATGATTGTGAACTTAAACAAAAATATTCACAACCTGACAGTTGAGAGTTATATTTTATTCAGTGGAATTTTTAGGACTTCAGGCCCTGGAGGCAGCATCTCAACCCTGAAAGAACTGCTCTGAGGAGGCAAGAGGGGAGCCAGATCATATAGAAGTATTACAACAAAGAGCAGGTAGTCTGAACATCAAAAGATCATTGTTAAAGGAAAATCAGACATCTCAAGTTAAGGAATTTAGGTATTTTCTATGTATGGGAAGATGCAAGAGTCTGGCCTCATTCCTTTCATATGCACCTCCTCCTGAGTTTCCTCAGGGTTCACCATGGGGAGTGGCTGCAGCCTGACAGCTGCTAGATGGCAGATATTCTTTCCTTCCTGAGTTCCCTCAGGGCTCACCAGCTCACCATCAGGGGTGGCTGCAATTACTGATGACTGTGATGTGTTTTGTTTACCGATATGGTGGAAAATATTCCATTTATCATGATGAATCCCACCTTTGACCTGTGCTTGTGAGACACCCACGAGGACCAGTCCCTAAGCCTGCTAGATATAGACATTTGTCATCAGCACACCAGGATCTACCCAAGATTATGGAGGAATCACCCTGGGGGAGTAGATGGAATGAAAGGAGAAGGGACCTGAGGTTGGATCCCATTGAGAATCACAGCCTATGAGATTGCAGGGAGAAGGGTGGGGGCGGGGGGGCGTTGCAGGGAGATGGAGAAGGAGCTGGCAAAGGGGAGCACTGGGGCAGCCTCTGGAGGGGAGTTGCAGAAAGGAGAGAGCAGAACAGTCTGAACGTGGCAGACAGAAAAGCTGAGGACCCAAAAGTGTGTGCTGGTAATGAGGAAGGCTCCAGTAGCCTTGGGTCAGGAGAGAAGCTGAAGGTGGGAGGGAGAAGTTGTTAATGGTGCATAGAGACAAGTCTATAGAAAGTTGGCTGCAGGGACTTCCCTAGGAGTCCAGTGGTCAGGGCTCCGTGCTTCCACTGCAGGGGACATGGTTCGATTTCTGGTCCTGATCGGGGAACTAAAATCTTACATGCCATGCAACACCACCAAAAAAAAAAAAAAAAAAAACTTGGCTGCAAAGTTAAAGGAGACAAGAACAGGTCCTAGAAAAATAGGGGCTCAGAGGAGAGAGGGAGGGTTATTTTTTAATGCAGGAGAGATATGAGTTAGTGAACAGAATGGGAGAATGCAAAAGTAGGGAAGAGGTTGGCAACAGAAATGAGAGAGGGGCTCATGTGACAGAGGACCTGAGAAGGTGGGCTCAGGGTGGGGGGACGGGGCTTGAGAACAGCCAAGAGCAGATGTGCATGTGTATGCATCCTCTACCACAAAGTCCTCCCCACACTCAGTCTCATCCAAGCGAGGCGTTTAGACCAAAAGAAGAGGGGTGGAGTGGACCAATTCAGAGCCTAGACTGACCAGGAGAAGACCTTCCTGCCTGACTTCAGGAAGAGAAGACCAGGGCTGGTTGGGTGAAGGGGCCAGGTAATGGAGGTCATGGGAGGAACTTCCCTTGATCAACCACGTGAGTGGGAGTCAAGGCAGAATTTTGAGAGAGGACAGGAGTTCAGGGATGGTCTGGCTCACAATGAATGAAAGAAACAGGGCACCTCATGCTTGCCTCCCTGCCTGTCTCTATAGCTTTGTTCATCCCTTGACTCACGTACTGGGGATGTTGGGGGTTATTGTTTTAGAAGCACCAGAACCGACAGAAGTATGGGCTGTGCGTCATCTTCCTTTCCTGTACCATGATGCCTGACTTTAAGGACCTGATTCAATTTGAAGTCAGCATTGGTCACTATGGAAACAAGATGGACCTGAGTTACAAGCCTGTCGTCTCAACCACACAGTACAGCCCAGCAATATACGATGGTAAGAGTCAGATCCAGCTGAAGGGTAGAGAGAAACCACTGCATGTCGGGCTCTGGGTTGGCCCTTTTAAGGTGTTTAGCCCAAGGGACATTCATAGACGTTGTTAACCCACATTAGGTATGAGGAAAGTGAGCTTTGGGGAGGTAAAGTCACCTGTCAAACATTGCACAACTAGTAGGTGGTGAATTCATGACAAGAGCTGCAACTAGGTTTTGACTTCTCTACCATGCTTTCCACACCACAACTTCTCAATCCCATCTTCTCTCCTACTACTCTGAACCATCCTCATCCAGCCATGCGTGTATTAGTTGTATGGTGTGTAGATTGTATTTCCCCCAAAAGAGCTGCCCACCTTCTATCTATCCATGAATCCACTTACCCATGCATTCATCCATTAAACTACCAACCATCCACTGTCCCAAACACCCACCAACCACCCATCCACCCATCCATCTTTTCATCTAATATATGCTCACTGGACATTTTTATTGGGCACTATAAGGTTCCCAAAGGGCCAGCAGCATCACCTGGGAACTGATAGAAATGCACATTCTTGGCCTCACCCTGGATCTACAGAATCTGAAAACAGAACAGCAATCTGTGTTTCAACAAGTTGTCCAGGTAAGGGGTGGCATGCTAAAGTTTGAGGACCATAGCTCTAGAGAAACACTATCTCATCTTTGTCAGCTTCACCCTCTCATCACTCGAGAGCTTTTCTGTGCATCCCACTTGTCTGCCTGTTTTTTTAAGAACAGTTATTTTGGGGGAAATACAATTCACACACTATACAATTAATCCACGCAAATTATACAAATCAATAGTTTTTAGTATATTCACAGCATTGTGCTCTGATCACTGTGATTAGTTTTACAACATTTTCGTCAGTCCAAAAAAGAAACCCTGTACCCACTAGCAGTCATTTGCTATTTCTCCTCTACTTCCCCAACCTTAGGCAAACACTAATCTACTTCCTGTCTTATGTGTGTCCAACTCTTTGCGACCCCATGTACTGTAGCCTCTGTCCATGGAATTCTCCAGGCAAAGATACTGGAGTGGGTAGCAGTTCCCTTCTCCAGTGGATCTTCCCGACCCAGAGATCAGACCTGGGTCTCCCACATTGCAGGCAGATTCTTTACCATCTGAGCCACAAGGGAAGCCCCTTCTCTGCCGCTTCCTATTCTGGACATTTCATATACATAGAATCAATGTATGGTCCCTGATAACTGCTGCGTTCATTTAGCATAATCCTCTACATGGTTTTAAAGTATGAAATATATACAAAAGTATATTAAATGCATATGTGTAGTTTAAAACAAATAATAAAATATGTACCATGAAGTCATCACCCAGATTAAAAGGCCAAAATTCTCTTAGAAAGGAAGAAAATTATCTCAGCATCTTAGAAGTTCTCTGTATGCTCTTCCCAGATCCACTTACCCAAGAAATAACCACAGCCCTGAGTCTCATGATAATCACATTCTTGCTTTCCTTCGTTATTTTTACCACCTATGCATGCTACCTTAAAGAGCATACTATTTTTGCATTTTTATATAAATGGAAACTTTCAGTGTGTATTCATCTGTTTTGCATTTTTTCTCAATAGTAAATGTTTATATTGGTATGTATAACTGAAGTTCATTTTCATATCTGTGTATATTCCATCGTATGATTATGCCACGAGTTTTGTGGTATATGTAGACATTGAGGTTTTATCTTTTTTCTAAAATAATAATGTTGTTGTGAACATTCTTGTACATATCTGTTGGTCACAAGTGTAAGACTTCCTCTAAATTATATACCCAGGAGTGGAAGAGAAATTCAAAGCAAAAGTAATTATATCCAATTACACTCTCATCAGCGTGGCATGAGAGTTCTTATTACTCTGCGTTCTCACCAGTACTTGACCTTGCCTAGTCTTTTCATTCCTGCCAGTCTGGTGGGTATATTACAAGATCTTGATTTACAATTTCCTGATTATAAATGGAGGTTGAGCACCTTTTCATATGTCTACAAACATTTGTCTTTCCTCATCTGTAAAAAGTCTGTCAAGATCATTTATGTATTATCTGCAGTTGTCCAACTCTTTGTGACCCCATGGACTGTATAATCCATGGAATTCTCCAGGCCAGAATACTGGAGTGGGTAGTCTTTCCCTTCTCCAGGGGATCTTCCCAACCCAGGGATTGAACCCAGGTGTCCCGCATTGCAGGCTGATTCTTTACCAGCTGAGCCACAAGGGAAGCCCAACTATTATCCTAATTTGGCTCTATTTTTTCTTATTGATTTGTACGTTATTTTTTCTGGGAATAATCTTTTGTCAGATGTGAGTATGTTCTAAATATCTTCTCTAAGTTTGAAGCTTTTCATTCTCTTAATGGTGGTTTATTTTTTTTTATTGAGGTATTATGAAATATAAAATGCACAGACTTTAGGTGAGTTGGATGAATTTTGGCTCATTCAAGTTCATTTGGGTTTTTCTGTAACATCCTATGGAAAAACTCAAACTTTTTGACCAGCCCAATACATCCACATACACATCATGGACAGAAATTTCCATCATCCCACAGAACTGCCACCATGTCTTTTTTCAGTTAATCCCCCCCAGCCGCTGGGGGCAATCATTGCTTTGCTTTCTATCACTATAGATTTGTTTTGCTTGTTTTACAACTTCATGTAAATGAGATCATACACATGGTACCCTTTTTTTTTCCGATAGCTTCTTTAGCTCAGCCTAGTATTTTAGGTGGTGGCTCAGTGGAAAAGAATCCGCCTGCCGATGCAGGAGATGCAGGTTTGATCCCTAGTCTGGGAAGATCTCCTGGAAAAGGAAATGGCTACCCACTCCAGTATTCTTGCCTGAGAAATCCCATGGACAGAGAGCCTAGCAGGCTACAGTCCATGGGGTCACAAGAGAGTTGAACACTACTCAGGGACTAAAAAAGAGCAATAAGTGTTTTAAATATTCATCTGTGTGGTTGCATATTTCATATTTGGCTCCTTTTTATATCTGATAGCATTGTGTAATATGACTATGACAGTTTATCCATTCCCCTGTTTATGGACATTTGGATTGATTCAAGTTTTGGAGTATTATGAGTAAAGCTGCTGTGAACATTCTGGTACAAGTCTTTTGGTAGAAATGAGCTTGCACTTCTCTTGGGTAAATAACTAGCAGTGGAATTGGTTTTAAAACACCTAACATTTTCCCGAAGTGGTTATAGCATTTTACGTGCTCATAGCAATGTGTTTCCTTGTTCAAAGTCCTTGTCAACTTTTGGTATTGTCAGCCTTTACCATTTGAATCATTTTGATGGGTGTGAAATTGTACCTAATTGTAATTTTTATTTTTTTGGCCACTCTAAGTGGCTTGTGGGATCTTAGTGTTCTGACCAGGGGTGGGCCTTGGCCCCTGCAGTGAAAGCATCGAGTCCTAAGCACCAGACCATCAGGGAATTCCCCTTCATTTTAATTTTAATTTCCATTTCTCTAATCACTAATGATACTGAGTGTGTTTTCATGCTCACATATCTTTCTTTAGTGAAGGGACTGTTCAGGTTTTTGCCTATCTTTCATCGTTTGTCTTTTTATATTATCACATTGCAGGAGTTCTTTTACAATGATACAGTTCCTTTGTCAGATAGGTTCTGCTGATATTTTCTTCCTCTCTGTGGTTTATTTATTTATTATTGTGGCCAGGTATCTTACTGTGGCTTTAACTTGAATTTCTTTAACATCAAATGATACTGAGCGTCTTTTCATATGCTCTTAGCCATTCATGTGTCTTCTTTGTTTATATGTTTAATTCAAATCTTTGCCCATTTTTTCAGTTGGGTTGTTTGTCTTATTATTGAGTTGTAAGAGTTCTTTATATGTTCTGGATACAAATACTTTATCAGATATAGGATTTGCAAATAGTCTGTGGCTTGTCTTTTCATTTTTTAAATGGTATCTTTTGAAGTGCAAACATTTTCAACTGACTGAAGTTCAGTTTTTTTTTTTTTTCTTTCATGGTGTCATATTTAAGAACTCTGCCCAACTCAAAGTCATAAAGATTTTCTACTTTTTCTTCTACAATTTTTACAGTTTTAATTCTTACATTGAGCTGTAATTGTTCTTATTTTGGCCATGGCACAGCATATGGGATCTTAGTTCCCTGACCAGGGATGGAACCCTGACTCCTGCAGTGGAATTGCAGAGTCTTCACCACTGGACTGCCGGGGAAGGTCCCCATGGTTCCTTTTGAATTATCAATAATTTTCATATGAGTATTCAGTTTTTCAATCATCATTTGTTAAAAAGGATTATCCTTTTTCCAGGTGGGTTTTCTTAATTGTGTTTTTAAATATTCTGTTCCATTGTTCAGGTTTTCTACTATTGGGGCTTCATTTATGGGCTTAACAATTCTCCTTACTTTTCTTCTGTATCTGTCATTTCCTCCCTGATCCTCTTTGGCTCTTTATTTCTATCTTATTTTGGTCATTCTCCTTTCTTTTTTTTTATGTCTACTTTTATTTACTTGGCTGCACTGAGTTTTAGTGGCCGCATATGGGATTTTCAGTCTTCATTGAGGTATGCTGAATCTTTAACTGTGGCATGTGGGATCCAGTTCCCTGACCAGGGCTCGAACCCTGGGCCCACTACATTGGGAGCACAGAGTATTAGCCACCGGGGCACCAGGGAGGTCCCCCAGTTGCCCTTCTGATTTCTTTGCCTCTTGCTGGAGTGTCTGTGGCGTCTCATCCCTGCTGGGCTTCCTTTCATGCCATCTTCCTTCCTGTAATGTTTTTGTTTTCTCTTCTATTCCTTTTCTGAGTCTTGCCAGCTCACATATCCTCGTCTGAGTCCTGAGTTCGTTCCGGGGGTGTTCTTTAGCTGCACTCTGCTCCCATCCAGCCGTGGCTCCCGCTGTCTGTCTTGCCATTCACCCCCCACCCCCAGGTGACTTCCGCCACCCTTCAACCCTCACAGCTCCTCAGGCACTCACAGCTGATTCTGGCAGCCCTTATGTGTATTTTGAGCCTGCAGATTATATCTGTCTCCTTGTTTTGCTGAAAATGGAGTTATTTCCCTTCTCCTTGTTGCTTTTGTATGCTATCCAAGAGCAGCAGAAGAAAATTGCCATCTTGTGTCGGCTCACTCACATCTGAGAGCCCCAGTCCTGGGTCTCTGTTTATTTATCATTCCTGTGATTCACTCAGTGCGAGGGTTTGAAACTGGTGTCCTTCCAACAATTCAGGAAAATTATAAGATACTTTCTCTTTGAAAACGACCTCTTACCCGTCTCTCTTCTAGCTCCTTCTCAAATTTACTCTATCCTCTGTGGAACTTCTCATGCTGTTCCACACGTTTTTAAATCTTCCTTCTGTATTTTTCATCTCTCTGGGCTGCATTCTGCATAATTTCTTCCAGATCTTTTAGGAAAAGCCGTAGGTAACTATGCTATTAAAAAACTTCTGGCAGCTCTCTCTCTCTCCCCCACATCATCCTTCTCCATAGCATTTTCCACCATTTGACACACTGTATTTTATATATATATTTTATATATTTATATGTATTTTATATATTTTGATCCCAGTGGTCTTTTTTTTAAATAATTCTTGAGTAGGCTTTTGATTCAAATATAACACATCTATGGAAAAGTACACAAACCAAAGTATTCAGCTCAATGAATTATTGCAAAGCAAACATAGCCACATAACAACATTCAGACCATGAAACAAAATCCCAACATCCCAGGGGCCCCTTGAACCTGCCACCCCTCACCCACACCAAGGGCTGCTGTCCTTCTCCTAATTGACAGTTTTGTCTGGCTTTTAACTTTTTATTTTTAACTTTTCTTTCTTTTTCTTTTAATTTCTGGATTTAAAAAGTTATTTAGTTATTTATTTGGCTGTGCCGGGTCTTTGTTGAGACATGCGGGATCTTTTGTTGTGATGCATGGAGTCTCTAGTTGCCCTGAGTCATGTGCGATTTTAGTTCCCCCACCAGGGATCAAACCCAAGTCCCCTGCATTGCAAGGCAGATTCTTAACCACTGGACCACAGGGAAATCCCCAACATAGCTTTATAGGGGCGCAATTCAACCTATTTCACAGGGGTGTCCTCTTAGACCGCCCACCTCAGACAGTGCTCGGCTGTCTCTCCTGACCTCTGGGCCCTGGCAGTTGTCACAGAGAAGAGCCAGTTCTTCAAGATTTTCCAGAAACTCAGAGGACAATTGTCCACTTTGCTTCCACTTGCCTCATAGACTTTCTGCTTTGACTTTATTTTCGGTTTCCTGTGGATTTTATTTCAACTCAGCAAAATGTTTCAGAAAAAGAATACCATGTGTTTCATCTAGCTTTCCCTGCCCTTGTTTCAATAAGAATCATGGCCAGGGGACCCAGTCTGCCAGGCCCATCAGTGGCTTTTGACCATGCCTGCCCCTCCACCCCACTCCTCTGCATGAGCAGGCCCTTTATGTCAGGTGTCTGCCCACCCTAACCAAACTCTGGGTCTCTGAACCCAGGGCCCACTCCTCCTCTGCCTCCTGACACCCAGAAGGAAGGCCCAACCTCAAGGCAGACCTGGGCCTTGGCATCTCGCCTGAGTTAGGGGCACAGGCTCTGGAACTGAATGCCCGCATCATACCACCTGGCTGAGCCATCGCAGGGAAACCACTTCCCATTCTAGCGTGGGTTTTCCCACCTGTGAACTGGGGACCTTGTGAGCCCAAGTGACATGGAGCACCGTGAGGGCCCCGTTAGGCCAGCTGTGCTCATCAAAGCATATCCATCCTGAACTGGCCCAAAGCCTACCCTCCAGCGGGAGAGGTACAGTTGGGATGCTTTAGCAGATCACCCCCTAGAGGAATGGCATGGCCCAGGGAAGGTCCTCTGAGAGGGGACACAGTGCAGGGTGTCCCTCAGACACCCCCGCCCCACACACGTGGCTCTGTGTTTCAGGGAACATCTACTATTACGTGCCCTGGTACAACACCAAACCTGTTGTGGCCGTGACCTCCTTTTGGGAAGACGTTGGCTTCCGTATGAACTGCCTCAACCTCCTCCAGTTCACACGAGATCGCCTGGTGAGTCGTGTGGGCAGGGGAGTGAGGGGGGCCAAGGGGCGGACCCAGGTCTATTTTTGGTTTTTTTAATTTGTCTACACCGGGTCTTTAGTTGTGGCATGCGAACTCTTAGTTGCAGCATGTGGGATCTAGTTCCCTGATCAGGGATGGAACCCAGGCCACCTGCCTTGGGAGCATAGAGTGTTAGCCACTGGACCACCAGGGAAGTCCCAGGACCCAGGTCGTTGATGGGAAACTTGGGAAAATGAGTCGCAGCCTTAGGAATCAGGTCACTCAGCTCTCTCATGCATCCCACACCAGCTGAGGTGCCAGACACAAGCACCAGAGACACAAAGATACATAGACACAGTCTTCACCAGCAGGGAAGTCAGACGTGCAATAGTTAGGACGCAGAGCAGCAGGGCTGCAGGGGAGATTTGGGTGCTAAGAGCCACAGGGGCAGAGAGACTCAGGAGGGAGGGGTGAGATGAAGAGAGGAGAGTCAGAGGAGCTGTTGGGAAAGGAGATGACATTTGAGCAGAGTCTTGCTGGGGTGAGTGGTGGGGATGCAGAGAAGGGAACGCTGCGCAAAGCTATAGTGATAGGAAGTTTGTGGGTGGTTGGGGTGTGGAGGTGATGAGGAAATAAGACCAGCGGAGCTGGGAAGGGTCAGACCACAAAAGATCTTAGGTGTGTGTTGAGGGGGGAGCCACTGAGCAGTTTTAGGCAGCAGAGCCCCCCTGGTTCCCCTGCCTTAGATGTGACTTTCTCGCACCAACAGAAGGGAAGTCCGAGGTCAAGACCCTGTGACCCCTTCACAGTCCTGCTACATCCTGGCTTCTTCCGGCCACCCATTTTTTCTGTAGGGTAGTCGAGAGGGAATCCTAGCCTTCAGTGCTATGTGACAGCTTTGGATTTGGACATCTCCATGTTACCCCTCCGTTCAGTTCAGTTGCTCAGTCGTGTCCGACTCTCTGTGACCCCACGGACTGCAGCACGCCAGGCTTCCCTGTCCATCACCAACTCAAAGGTCCCCAAGTCCTGGCTGAAAGCATCCTAGGCCAATCAGCCTGTCCCAGGGGAGCCCCACACTCACACACTGCTTCTCTCCTGCTGGGCAGAAGGCCAACCTGGACACCCTGAAGTCCATGAGGAATCCGAGGGACCCGGCTCTGCTTCCGCAGTGGGAGAAACTGCTGAGGGAGCTGGTGGAGGACTGCAAGTAGGGGCGGGGAGCACCTACCCCCAGGGCTAGGGCTGAGCTAGATCAAGTCCACACAAAGCCTGGGGCGCAGGCCAGACCCTACAGAACAACTACCCCACCGCCTCCCTCCCGCACCCCCGCCTCCACAGGAAACATAAGCTCAGATCTCTCTCCAAATAACAGAACTGCTTCTCTGCCACTCAGGGACCTCCAAAACGGTCCTGACATCTCCTCCCATCACTGTCCCCTCTACATCCACGCCTGATGCTCCTATTAAACCAAGCTTCTCTCCACTGTCCAGACAAACCCTGCACGTCCCAGCCCACAACTTCTCCTCCATCACCCCTCGCCACAAGGCCCTCGTCAGGCTTCTGCCTGTTCTGGAAGAGCCCTTGTAAGGCCTCTCTCAGGCCTACAGCCCACTTAGATCCCCTCCTCCCCGGGTTTCGTTGGCCCCCGTCTCACAGCTCACACCCCTGTCCACGAGGAGGTCCTGAGCACGGGCCTGGCACGCTGCAGGGGCTGGGAGGACCGGAGCAGGAGGTATGAGAACCCAGGGCTAGACCCCCAGTGAGTGTGCTTCCTGGGGAGGGCAGGCAGGGCTCCGTCCCACTCGCCAGGCCTGCACTCTGCGTCTGCAGGCCGGTCCACCAGGTCGACCAGCTGTTCCGGCCAACTTGGTCTCAGAGGACTGGTCAGCTGGCCCAAACAGTAGGGCAAGCTCTCCGGTCTAGGGAGGACACTGAGGCTGGGCGGGGTGGTGAGCAGGTGAGATGGGAGAGAGACCAGCCCCCGCTCCCCCGCTCCTGGCCACAGGCGGCCGCTGCCCTGCATGACCAGTCAGCCCAAAGCCACCGACCTGGACAAGAACAGGTGGAAGCTCCGCCGCCTCCTTCTGCAGGAACTGGCCCAGAAGGCCAAGCAGGCGCCCCCCAGGGACATGGTGGCCACCGCAGAGGGCTGGCTGTACCGCCTCAACACCGTGCTCCCTGAGGTGGGCGCTGGATACCCCGGTCGGGAGCAGGCCTTGGTACCGGCCACTCAGGCGGGACTGACGCTCTTGCGCCCGCAGCCCCAGATGAACCTCCCTGACGTGATGATCTGGCTGATGTCCCGGGAGCAGCGTGTGGCCTATGCTCAGGTGCCCGCCCACAGCGTCCTGTTCTCCCCAGACGGGGCCCGGCACTCCGGCAGGTTCTGTGGGAAGACACAGACCCTATTCCTGCAGGTGGGGAGGTCGGGGGTCCTCGGGAGGAGAGGGCCCAGGACACCCCAAGGGAGAAGCCCTGAACCCCCCACCCCCACACCAGAGAGCCCCCATGAGCCTCTGGAGAGCATGCCCATTTCCTCTCTGCTGGGCCCTTTACCAGGAGAAATGGGGTTTAGACAGAGGGAGGCAGGAGCCTGGATCCATCGGCATGTAGCCGTTGCCAAATTCATGCCCATCATAAATGTTCCTCAAGTTTGTCCCCTCCATTGTCCTCACACCTCACCTAGTCCTGTCCCTGTCCCCTCTCCCCTGGTCCATCGTTGGCTGCTATCTACATATTTAATACCTTTAAGGTTTGGGCTCCAGCCCTTCCTAACAAATGCAATCCATAAATAAGGCTGACTGAACACAAGTCTCCTGCCCTGAAGACAGTCCTAGCTTCCAGCCTTCCCCGTGCCGCCCTGGGGAGGCAGGTGGGAGACCCTGCCTCCCTCTCAGAGACTTCCTGGCTCCCCATTGCCCTTCCCGCTGTCGTGGAAGGCTCCATCCCAATGGTGCCCATCTGAGTCCTTCTTATCTTACAAGAACACTGAGACATGAATCCTGGTCCTGTGGCTCACTGGCTGTGTGCGTTGGGGCCCACCGTGTCTGGCCTCAGCCTGCTCCTCTGTGAAATGGGCCTGGTGATGAAGGTACCCACTCTGTAGTGGTGTGTGGGCATTAGAACATACGTGACATGTGTGGTACTTAGCACAGTGCCTGGCACATCACATGGCAAGTGTCATTGTGAATGTCACCATCGGCTCCACTCCTCCCTAAGGCATTCCCAGGCTCCCCAGTGGCCCTGCCCCTCCGCACTCCTGCATCCCTCACCCCACACCAGCCTCTGTGATGCCCGTCACCCAGCTCAGTGTGAAGCCCCTGCTCCCGGGGCTGAGGGTGAAGGGGCAGGTGTGTGTGCCCCTCCCTAACCCATGCCCCTGCCCCTGGGGGGCCCGAACCCCTGTGGGTGCTGACCTGCCTCTGGCTCAGTACCCAGAGGGAGAAGGAGAGAAGGACACCCTCCCCGCCCAGCTCCGGGTCTGCATGTGGCTCGGCAACGTGACTGATAGCAGGGACCTGGAGCTGCTCCGCCAGGGCGAAGTGGTCGTGTATGCAGAGACGGTGAGTGGGGGCGAGGCGGGGGTGCTGGCGGGTGGCTGACTTGGCACCAGCCCAACTCCAAAGGTGGAGAAAAGATCGCTGGCAGAATCTGAGAACCGTAAAAGGAGCTAGAGGGAAGTGACAAAGACTAAAGGAGTCCATTGTTGACAAGCCATGGCCTTGGTAACAGGAGGGCAACTGAGTGGTCCCCTGGGGCCAGTGACTTTCACTGGGATGGAGGTTTACAGGGAATTTCCCCCAGTTAGTTCAGGGCACATAAGGTGAGTAAGGCTCTGACTGTTTGCAGGGTCCTTGTCCATCATTAACGTGACAGCCCGGGGCCCCTACCCACCCCAGCCGGGGAGGGGGAGCTCTGAAACAGAGGAATTGGAAATGGGGTATCTTCCCTCAGAACTGTAAACCCAGGGGGTGGGTGAGCAGCCGGCCAGAGGTTGCTCTATAATCAGAGAAGGGGGAGGACATGGCTCAGGAGAAGTTCCTGAGAATAGAGGGGAAATAAGTTTTGAGTCTCAGACTTCCCAGGTGGCTCAGTGGTAAAGAATCTGCCTGCAATGTAGGAGACCTGGCTTCAGTCCCTGGGTCAGGAAGATCCCCTGCAGAAGGCTACCCACTCCAGTATTCTTGCCTGGAGAGTTCTATGGACAGAGGAGGTTGGCAGGCTACAGTCCATGGCTCACAGAGTCAGACACGACTGAGCAACTAACTAACACTTCAGACTTTTTAACTGAGTTAAAACCTGTTTTCATGGTTCCTAAGTTGCATGCTGTGGATGGAGAGACGGCAGGCAGGACTTGGAGGTGCCGAGACAGAGGGGGCTTAGGATGAGTGCAGGGGGCAGGGGCTGAGGGTCCCTCGGGGGAATGTGGAAGAAAGTTCCAGACCCAGTGGCAGTGGTGGAGCAGGACTGGGTTCCCCAGTGATGTGGGGAGGACAGGTCACGTCGCAGGCAACCAGCAGGCTCTAACGCAGGCATCCACCCCACCCCACTCCTCCATGGCTGAGCCACCTGGGGTAGAGGTGACCTCTGAGCCTCAGCCTCATCACCTGTGAAATGGGAGAGTGTGGCTGAAAGGGGCCTGGCCACATGAGCACTTGATTCATGGCATCCGCCTGTGTTGACGGACACCCAGGGAGGTGCTGTCCCATCACAAGTGACGACACAGCTCCTGCCCCCAGGCAGGTCCCACGCCCTTTCTTGCCTGGCTCCATGTTTCTAGGAGGCACGTACAGCCCAGGGTAGGAGGCTTTGGGCGGGTGCCGGGTGTGCGGAGGGGGCTGTGGACACTGATGTTTTCCCCTCTCCCAGTACGAGAACCAGGCCAAGTTTAAGGACCAGTGGGGACAACAGTTCCTGCAACACTGCCCCAACTTCTCGGATGTCATGGGGCACAAGGCCCTTCCCAAGGAAGATTTCAAAGAGCCCCATGGATGGCACTGGGAAGGTCCATGGACAGTGGAGCCTCAGAGGAGGTGAGGCTGGGGCGTGGGGCCTGGAGCCTGGGTGCCCCTGGACAGGCAGCCTTGGAGCTGGCACTTCATTTTACCCAGGAGGGCCAGTAGGCAGCAACTCAGGGAGGCAGGCATACAGCCACTGAAGCCTGGTCCCGGGGGGCCCTGCCCACCCCCCTACCCTGCATGCTATGCCCCGCTGCCCAGCCTTGCCCAGAGCAGGTGCTGCTGCCAGGTATGGGAGTGCTTGGCCAGCAAAGAGGACCCCAGGGGTCGGTAAGCTCAGGGAGATGTGCTGGGAACTTGGGGTCTCACCGCCCCCAGGCTGCTCCTGGACACGGACATCAACAAGAGCCAGGTGCTGGAAGAGGTGTATGAGAACCAGCGCCGGGATGCCACTGGGGCCTGGGTGCCGGCCGCCATCCCCAACACAGATGTGGTGAGTCGGGGGCGTGGGGGACAATCCATGCTCCCGGGGGGCCTGGAAGCTGGGAGTGCTGGATCAGTAGGACCTGGGTGAGCACTGATGGGGTTTGTATCCCGAGGTGGCAGGAAGAGGTACCCTAAGTGGGACTGGAAAAACGGCAGAGTGTCTCCGCCCCCCGTGCAAAGGCAGTGCTTTTACCCAGAATAGGAGACTGTTTGGGGCTGGTCTAAACCAACACTGTCCGAGAGAACGTTTTTTCTTTTTAACTTTTTATTTTTTATTGCAGTAAAGCCAATTAACAATGTTGTGATAGTTTCCGGTGGACCGCAAAGTAACTCAGCCACACACATACATGTATCTGTTCTCCCCCAAGCCCCCCTCCATCCAGGCTGGCACATAACGTTAAGCAGATTTCCCTGTGCTATCCAGTAGGTCCTTGTTGATCATCCATTTTCAGTACAGCAGTGTGTACATGTCCATGCCAAACTCCCTAACTATTCCTTCTCCCCCAGCAACCGTAAGTTCATTTTCTAAGTCTGTGAGCCCAAGAGAACTTTCCGTGATGATAGAAATGTTCTGTATCTCCACTGTCGTGTGGCTGTTGAGTACCTGAAATGTGGCCCTTGTGGAAGTGAGGAACTGAACTTTAAATTTTGTTTCTTTTCTATTTGGCCACACTGCACAGCTTGTGGGATCTTAGTTCTGTGACTGAGGATCAAACCTGGGCCTCCAGCAGCAGCAGCTCAGAGTTTTAACCATTGGACCATGAGGGAATTCCCAAATTTTGTTTCATTTTACTGAACTTAAATAGGAGCCCCAGGAGGCTGGCGGGCTTCTCAGGTGGCTGGGTGGTAAAGAATCCACCTGTCAATGCAGGAGACACAAGTTCAATCCCTGGGTTGGGAAGATCCCTTGGAGGAGGAAACACTCCAGTGTTCTTGCCTGGAGAATCCCACGGACAGAGGAGCCTGGTGGGTTACGGTCTATAGGGTCACAAAGAATCCGACACAACTGCAAACTGAGCACACGCATGTGCAGGCTGGTGGCTGCTTACTGGATCAGTTCAATTCAGTTACTCAGTCGTGTCAGACTCTTTGCGACCTCATGGACTACAGCAGGCCAGCCTTCCCTGTCCATCACCAACTCCTGGAGCTTGCTCAAACTCATGTCCACTGAGTCAGTGATGCCATCCAACCATCTCATTCTCTGTCATCCCCTTCTCCTCCTGCCTTCAATCTTTCCCAGCATCAAGGTCTTTTCCAAGGATTCAGTTCTTTGCATTAGGTGGCCAAAGTATTGGAGTTTCAGCTTCAGCGTCAGTCCTTCCAATGAATAGTCAGGACTGATTTCCTTTAGTATTGACTGGTTGGATTTCCTTGTATTCCAAGGGACTCTCAAGAGTCTTCTCCAACACCACAGTTCAAAAGCATCAATTCTTTGGCGCTCAGCCTTATAGTCCAAGTCTCACATTCATACATGACCACTGGAAAAACCATAGCCTTGACTAGATGAACCTTTGTTGGCAAAGTAATGTCTCTGCTTTTTAGTCTGCTGTCTAGGTTGGTCATAACTTTTCTTCCAGGGAGCAAGTGTCTTTTAATTTCATGGCTGCAGTCATCTGGAGCCCCCCAAAATAAAGTCTGTCACTGTTCCCATTGTTTTCCCATCTATTTGCCATGAAGTGATGGGACCAGATGCCATGATCTTAGTTTTCTGAATGTTGAGCTTTAAGCCAACTTTTTCACTCTCTTCTTTCACTTTCATCAAGAGGCTCTTTAGTTCTCTGCTTTCTGCCATAAGGGTGGTGACAACTGCATTTCTGGGGTTATTTCTTCTCCGGGCAATCTTGATTCCAGCTTGTGCTTCATCCACCCTGGTATTTCTCATGATGTACTCTGCATATAAGTTAAATAAGCACGGTGACAATATACAGCCTTGACGTACTCCTGACTGGACAGCGAGGTTAACTCACGTCTCACAGGCTGGTCTCCTCTGCACAAGGGCAGAGCTGGCTTAGGTGTGGGCAGGCAGCAGCATCCACCTGAGATTCAGTCACACTACTTTACTTTCATAGTCATACGTACGGTTATTTCCTATTTATGGTGAGTGGTTATATAAAGTTTATATAAAACTGACAGTGCTTATATAAAGTTTCCTTTTAAAAATGCATGTATGGTTCAGAAAGGCAAACCCATAAAAGCGTATTAAGTGAACACTCGGGTGGCGCTAGCCGTAACAAGCACTGTCTGCTCCTGAGGTGGGAGGCCACGACAGCCGCAGTAGGCCCGCCCTGTCTGTCCACCCACAGAATGGAGAGCCCGTGGAGGCCCGGGAGATTGTGAAGTGCCCCCAGGGCTGGCACGTGAAGCAAACCTGGGCCGTGGAGCTGAACCACGCAGTGGACAATGAGGGTCAGTCCTCTGGACACTGGCTGAGGGCGGAAGGGTCTGGAGCTGAAAACCGCCAAGCTCTCGGGTAGAGTGGGCCTATGTCCCTGGGGTCCCCAGCCTTCAGAGAGTGGGGCCTCCCTACTTGCCACAGACATGGGCCCCAGCTTTAAGACAGGTGTGTGCATGCGTGCTAAGGCACTTCAGTCGTGTCCGACTCTGCAACCCCATGGACAGCCAGGCTCCTCTGTCCGTGGGGATTCTCCAGGCAAGAATCCTGGAGTGGGTTGCCATGCCCCCAGGGGATCTTCCCAGCACAGGGATTGAGTGTCTTCTGTCTAACCTGCCTTGGCAGACGGGTTCTTTACCACTGCCTCCATCTGGGAAGCCCACATGCTGAACGTCTCCTGGGCACATGCAGGTCAAGTCCAGAGCTTGGTTCAGCCTAGTGGCCCCAGGGAAGGGGCAATGAATGGGCTAGGAGTCGGAAGACCGGGGCTCCAGGTGCAGGCTCTGCTACTTATGAGCTGGGTGATGTGTGCGGGTCCCGGGACATCTGTGAGATCACCTTCCTCATCTGTCAGATGGGCTGCTGGGCTCGGCCCACTGGGTGATGCTGTGTGACCACACCTTTCCCTGTGACCAGACAGACCTAGACATGAGGGACTGCACTGCCCCCTTGGCCTGCCCTTCCTGAGGCCTGTCTCAGGCCCATCCAGGCCCCTGAGCCCCTGGGCACCCACGGGCCGTGTCCTGGCCCCACAGGCTGGGAGTACGGCGTGGGCATCCCGCCCTCGGGGCTGCCCCAGGTCTGGAACTCGGTGGAGAAGACCTACTACTCACGCCGGCGCCGGCGCTGGGCACGGGTGCGCTACCGGGACCACGGGCAGCTGAGCCGCGAGCAGGAGACCCTCTCCTTCCTGCAGCTGGTGAGGGGCCGCCCGGGCAGCGACCGGGGGGACCGCAGGGCGGGAGGGGGGCCCGCAGAGGGCGCCCACCCTCAGCCACAGCCACGGTGGGTGAGAGGGCACCTGCGCTCCCCCCACAGCACCACCCCGGCCTGGCTGAGGAGGAGGCAGGCTGGGAGTACGGCGTCTTCGGCTCCAAGTTCCACCTGAACCCTCAGCCCCAGAGCCGCTTCCGCCGCCGCTGCTGGCACCGCAGGCTGGCCCCCAACAAGGTCAAGGGCATTGCACCCATATTCCTCCTGGAGGGATCCTTGGTAAAGCCCCGGTGGGCTAGGGGTCTCCCCTCCTGCAACCCCGCCTCCGGAGCCAGGGCACGCCTGGTGGGGCAGGCAGCCGGAGGTGCCCTGTGTGGTCCGACGCAGTGACCGCTGTGGGGTGGTGGAGGGGACATGCTTGGGCTTTGGCTGGGGAGAAGGGTGACCTGGGCCTGCGCTGGAGGTGACAAGAAAGGCACCCAAGAGCCTCAGGGAGTCTGTCCTGGGCACAGAGCACAGATATGAAAGAGCAGGCGAAGAGAGAGGTGGACATGGTGTCGTCCACACGGAGGCTGGACAGCCTCAGGCGTGTCCGGAGGGCGCCCCCAGCCGTCACCCCGACGCCCAACCTGCCCTTCATCTACTGCGTCTTCAACAGTGAGCGTGCAGCGGACAGTCTGCTTGGGTGACCCCAGAGGCCCCCAGTGCCTGAGGGTGGGGAGCAGGGGGCCTGGGGTGGGGGGCCTGAAGGCAGGTGGCAGACATGGCTCCTCTCTTTCCCAGAGCCCCACTACTACCAGCTCTTCTGCTACATCTACCAGGCCCGGAACCTGATGTCCAGCCATGTCCAGACATTCCAGGGTAGGCAAGGGCACCCCTTCTCCACCAGCCTCTCAGGGACCCCCCACTTGACCACCCAGCAGTGTAAAGGATGGCGAGGAAGGCGGTGACAGAGCTGCAGATCCCTGCCCCCTGCAGCTCGTGACCCTGGTTTGGGGAGAAGACGCAGGAGCAGGGAACACAGAATGGGAGCAGTCTCGCAGTGTGTCCCAACACCGTGAGATCAGGAAGGGGAGGCTTCAGCCAGAGGAGGCCACTCAGCTGGGCCTTGAGGAGGGACGGGGAGGAGGAGACACGCAGACGAGAGACAGGGCGACAGGCTTGGGCACCGCTTGTCCCCTGCAGGGGGCAAACGACAGGTGGGGGTGAGGTTTGGCAATTTCCAGCCCCACATGGAGATTTCAGGTGCCCTGGGCTGGCAGTGGCCCTGTCTGTCAGGAGCCAGAGTGCTAGACGGGGTCTAGCCGGGGCAGTGGGTGTCCGCCGGGAGCTGTGTCCATTGGGAGCATCGAGAGGGCTTCCCTGGTGGCTCAGCAGTAAAAAAAAATTCACCTGCAGTGCAGGAGATTCAAGAGACGCAGGTTTGATCCCTGGGTGGGGAAGATCTCCTGGAGGAGGAAATGGCTACCCACTCCAGTATTCCTGCCTAGAGAATCCCATGGACAGAGGAGCCTGGCGGGCTACATAGTCCATGGGATCGCAGCGAGTCAGACACCTCTGAGCAGCTAAACCACCACCACCCTCTTCCAAAGGGACTTGTGATGTCCCTTGATGCCAAGGCCACTTGCTGATAATGAGGAAGAGCAGCCACGTACATGTAGCCTGGTCCCCAGAACCCCTCCAGAGAAGCCCCTGGGCACTCTGAGTCTGTGATGCCTGGACCCCAGCCATGACAGTTTAAGGTGGCCTCTGGCTATCAGCCCACGGGCTCTGCGCCTAACGCTGAGGTGGCCTTCTGGAATGGCTGCGGCTGGCGGGACTGAGCCTCCCTGGGTGCTGGGTCCCGTGGTGCCAGCAGCCAGAAGAGAGGAGGGCTTCACTCAGTAGCTCCAAGGCACCACCTCCTCAACTTCCACCCCCAGGGCCCTTCATCAGGCTGGTCTTCTTGAACCACAGCCAGTGCACCCAAACCCTGAAGAGCTCTGCAGCCCCCACATGGGCCCAGACACTCATCTTTCAGCACCTCCTTTTGTACGAGAACCCTCAGGACACCAGAGAGGGCCCGCCATGTGTGGTGTTGGAACTGTGGCAGCGGGACCCCCAGGTGAGGCAGGCTGGGCTGGGCAGAGCTCTGAGGAGACTGTATTTTATTCATCTTATTTTATCTGCTTCGTTGTGCGGCATGCCCGGGGCTTCCCAGGTGTTGCTAGTGGTAAAGAACCCACCGGCCAGTGCAGAAGACATAAGAGATGTTGGTTCGATCCCTGGGTGAGGAAGATCCCCTGGAGGAGGGCATGGCAAGCCACTCCAGTCTTCTGGCCTGGGGAATCCCATGGACAGAGGAGCCTGGCAGGCTGCAGTCCATGGGGTTGAAAAAGAGTCAGACATGACTGAGCGACTAAGCACTCATGCATGCACGCGGCATGAAGGAATCTTAGTTCTCTGGCCAGGGATTGAATTCATGCCCCCTGCAGTGGAAGTGAGGAGTCCTCACCACTGGACCACCAGGGAATTCTTGTGAGGAGTCATTATTGTGGAGGAGAATATTCAGAAAGTGCTCAGTGAGGCCGATTTGCAGAGCACAGCCTGAGAACATAAATGTCAGCCCTGATCCTGGTGGCGTCAGAGTCCCGGGAGGAGCCGGGATGCTGCCAACCTGGCCCCCATGTTCTGTGAACTACCCCTTCCCTCCAGGGCAGTGAGACGCTGTGGGGACGGACCATGTGGCAGCCGGTGGTCTGGCTGGACGCCCAAGACCGGATCCTGCCCCCCATGAGGTGGCACCCCCTTGTAAGAGGGCTGGAGGACGAAGAGGGTGAAATCTTGGCGTCCTGTGAGCTGATCCTTGAGACTGAGGTGCTAGGAGAGGGGGTCCAGCTGGGAGGTGGGGTGCCCAGTGCCCCCACCCTGCCCTGCTCCTCTGCCATGGGTTCCACAACTGGCAGCCCCCAAGCCCAGTCCCTCAAGAAAGCCCTGGGGGGCCCTGGCTCAGACACTGCTGGGTGGGAGGTGCCGACCTGCCCGGCCTCTCCATGACTCCGCCACTAGCTTCTGCCCAAAGGGCTCCAGGGCTGCCTCAGCTGAGCGCTCTCAGGGTCCTGCTTGAGTGGGGGAGGGGGGACAGTAGGACCAGAGCAATGGGGACTCATCTCCCTGCTCCCCTGCCTCATCCCTTCAGAGCCTCAGACAGCAGCTGCCCATGTTAAGTGTGCCCTGGAAGAATGGCATCTACATCCTGCCCAAGAGCATCCAGCCCACGCTCAGGAAAATGGCTATCGAGGTGACAAAGTGTGGAGCGGGGCAGGCGGGTGGGTGGGGCACAAGCTGTCCCCAGAGCAGTTGAGCATCATGGAGCACTCTCTGCTGACCCTCTTGTGCCTTCTGCCTACCTGGTCCAAAGCTTGGACCCCAAGAAGATACCCTGTGAGAGACACAGAGAGACAGGACAGACGTGAAGGGCAAAAGCTCTGATAGAATATTTTGCAGTATTTTAATGTAAATCTCTGCAGCAGCAAAATATCATGAGGTGGCACTAGTGGTAAAGAACCTGCCTGCTAATACAGGAGACGTAAGAGACACGGATTCGATCCCTGGGTTGGGAAGATCCTCTAGAGAAGGAAATGGCAACCCACGCCAGTATTCTTGCCTGGAGAATCTCATGGACAGAGGAGCCTGGTGGGCTACAGTCCAGGGGGTCGCAAAGAGTCGGACATGACTGAGTGGCTTGGCACCCAGCAGGTCGTAGACAAACGGCTTTAGCATTCACTACCTACTGTGTGTGAGCCTCACGTGGCCCCTGAGCAAAAATTAGGGACTACCACCTTCCAGAGAAGGAAATTCAGGCTCTGATAAATAACACACCCATGCGCAGCAACACAGGGGCTCCATGGCAGCTACAGAGTTTAGGCCCGGCCCTGCCAGACTCCAAATGCCAGGCCACTTCTCACCTCTTCTGAGAGTAGCATGGAGGGCCCCATGTTAGAACCTCGGTGCCTGCCACAGACCTGGCCAAGAGTGCACGATGGTCAGGTCTTCCCAGCACCACAGCCCGGATCAGGCCAGGTGGCTGGTTCCCACTCTGCCCCGAGGCAGCTCTCTGAGGAGGGGGTGGCCGCGCGCGGGGTGCCCAGTGTGGGGCCACAGATAGCGAGATCTCAGGGCACTATCGTGCTAACCGGCCATGGGGTTCTGTGGGACCCAAATCAGCCACGAGCTAGAGGGCACCGCCATGCCTGGGAGCCCGGGGCCACACCAGCTGCTGTAGGCCTGGGAGGCAGCCAGCGTCAGGAACTCCTCCCAGAGAAATGATTAGAGGCCAGACGGGCAGCAAGGGGGGAAGAGCGGCACTCCGTCATGGAGGAGAGAGGACGGTGCCCAGGCCTGGAGCACAAGCGCTCCTCCCCACAGGAGAGGGGGCCTGGGCGAGCCTCGTGTCCTGGCCCTGCAGGCCCCCCAGCCAGGCCGGGACCCCGGTACAGAGGCAGTGCCTGTTCCTGCCCCCACCCGCTCTCCATCCCGCCAGATGCTGGTCTGGGGCCTTCGCAACATGAAGCAGGTGCGCTCGCCCCGGCTCCTGGTGGAATGCTGGGAGGAGTCCCTGCAGACCGAGCCCATCAGGGACTTTCAGACCAATCCCAACTTTGCCCAGTCAGCCCTCCTCCTCACACTGGTAAGGACACCGTGGGTGAGGGCTGGGACGATGCCCATCGCGCGGGAAGCCTCACGCCCTGGCCTGTCCCGGCACTGCAGTACATGCCTACGGAGGAGACCTTTGCACTGCCGCTGGTGCTGAAGGTGGTGGACAGTCAGGACTTCGGCCAGGAGACCGTGGTGGGTCAGGCCAATGTTCACTCTCTGCAGCCCTACTTCTGTGACCCCTGGGCTGAGGACTACGTGCCCCCGCGGCCCCCAAGTACGACCCTCTCTCCCTGCCCTTCCCCAGGCCTCACCCACGGGCTGACCCTGCGCGGGGGTGCCCCTCCTCCCCCTCCTCCCCCTCGTCCTCTCTCCTGAGACTCACGACTGTGCTTTCTCCACACAGCGCTGTCGGTGAAAAAGTACCAGGAGGTGAGTGAAGGGCCGGAGGCCCTGTGCCATTTCAGGAAATGGCCCTTGTGCCTGAGGAGGGTGGATTAAACACAGTTCTGATGTCTGTGCCTCCAGGGTGAGGCCTAATTGTTCAGGAAAACTCAAGAGCAGCGATTCTCAACCTGGGCTGCACATTAGAGTTGCTCAAGAATTTTAAAAAGCCCGGATGGCCAGACCACTGACCAATTGCTGGGGGTAGGACCCAGGTGGCATCAATCTCTCTCTCTCTTTTTTTTTTTCAAGGGCTTCCCTGGTGGTTCAGATGGTAAAAAATCCTGCCATGTAGGAGATCTGGGTTTGATCCCTGGGTGGGGAAGATCCCCTGGAGAAGATTCCCTGGAATGGTTACCCACTCCAGATTCTTGCCTGGAGAATTCCATGGACAGAGGAGCCTGGCGGGCTACAGTCCATGGGGTCACAAGGAGTCGGACACGACTGAGTGACCAACGCTTTCATACCTCACCCCACCCCAAGTGATTCCAGTGTTTCTGAACTTCAGAACTGCTGCCCTGGAGCAGTGCCTGTGGGCTTTGAATGCACAGGAATCCTTGGGACATCCTGAACAAATGCAGATTCGGATCTAGAAGCCTGGGGTGGGGCTTAAGGCTCTGAACTTCTGAGCCTTCCGGAGTTCAATCTGGGCTGCGGGCAAGAGAACCTAGAACAAACCTTCCCCTCCTTCTTGGCCCCCATCCTATTTCTGAGGACCCCTGAATTAAGAGGCCTCTGTGAATGGGAAGGGAGCCAGGGAAGGAGGCCGTGACCTTGAGTCTGTTTTCCTCTGGGAAGTGGGAGGCTATGGGTGGGCTGGGCAGTTGGGCCTCACCTTGCTCATGTGCAGTCATTTTTCAGCTCCTAGGTTACCTCTGTGAAAAGTTCTGGTTCAAGTCCAGCAAAGCTGAGGTGACAGAGGCTCAGCCTCGGGGAAAGGCACAACCCTGGGCAGCCCAGGGAGGGGTGGGGCAGAGGAAGCCCCCGCGCCCCTTCCCCAGGGAAACGCCCCCTCTTCCTGCCAGGACGCGAATGACCAGGAGGTAGACTGGTGGAGCAAGCTGTTCTGGGCCACCGGAGACGCTCCCCGGACCCTGAAGTACAAGTACAAAGACTACCACACCCTGAAGGTCCGCAGGTCCCTGAGAGCGAGGACCGCTGAGGGGTGCCGAGAGGCTGTGGGGGGGAGGCCAGCATGCGGGCATGGGGCCCTCAGGGAACAGCCAAGCTGGTGGAGGGGCAGGGAGAGGGGCAGCAGGGGGTGTTCCCGCACCGTCTCCACAACACTGGACCACACGACCCCTGGCCTTCAGGAACCACCGCTCCACGGGCAGCAGCCCAGGGGTCCCTCCGCCCGCCCCACCCTAGGGATGGTGCCCTCGGCCGGGCCTGGCCGGCTGCCCCACCCCGCAGCGGGGCCCTCCGCGCCCTCCCACAGGTGTATGACTGCGAGCTGGAGGCTGTGCCAGCCTTCCAAGGCCTGCAGGACTTCTGCCGGACCTTCAAACTCTACCAGGAGCGGCCCAGGCTGGGCAGCCCTGTGGTCGGGGAGCTCAAGGTGTGCGTCCCGCCCTGCGCGGCTGCACCCGCCACCCTGGGCCCCTTCTGCCCGGGGAAGACTCTGCTAGGAGCCCTGGTTCTGCATGTTCATTGTGAGGATGGGCATGGAGGGCTTGACAGTCTCGGGAGTGGGGCGCAGAGACTGACCTCTGCGGGGACTCAGGGTCGCCTCCCCTGACGCAGGAAGGGCTAGGCTTTTCAATCCCCACTCAGGCTCAAGAGCTTTTGAAAAGAAGTGCGGACCTGGAGGGGTGGATGGGGGTGGAAAGAGAGCTCCCTTCAGCGGAAACCGGGAGCTCAGTTCCTGCATTAACACCCCTCTGAATGCCCTTCCTGATCACCCCTCCTGAACATCGTGGTCCTGGCTGAGCATCTCTGCAGCACTTGCCCCCACTGGTCCTTGTGGGTTTCAGGTCCTGCCATCCTCAACACAACCCACTCTTCTGACTGGGGACCCGGGGCCCCTCCTGGAGGGAGTTACACAGCCAGGCCGCTGCTGCCAGGCTGGCGGCCAAGACCTTCCCTCCCTGACACACGCACAGGGCCAGTTCCGCGTCTACCCCTTTCCTGAGAACCCGGAAGCTCCCAAGCCCCCTCGCCAGTTCCCGCTTTGGCCTAAGAAAGAGGACTTCCCTCAGCAGTGCGTGGTGCGGGTGTACATTGTGCGAGCCTCCCACCTGCAGCCCCAAGACATCAACGGCCTGGTAACCAGCCTCCCCGCCCCCCCACCCCGACACCTCACTCTGCACCCCAGCATCCCGGAGCCCCCTGGGCTGATGCCCAGACTGCAGACTTCCCAAAGGCCCCGTCTGTACAAGGGGCTCCTCTCTGACTCACTCCTGCCCTCCCTAGCCAACCCGGGCTGATTCCTGTTTCCTGTCCTCCCCTCACTTCTGCCTGAACCCCAGTGTGACCCTTACGTGATCCTGAAACTGGGACAGACGATGCTTGGCAACCGGGACAAGTACCAGCCCAACACTCTGGACCCCATCTTTGGCGTGTGAGCCGCCCCAGTGCGCCCGGTCCCACACCCCTGCTCTCATCCCCCGCGGGTCGGGAGCAGTCCCAGAGGCAGAGAATGCTCACGTTCCTTTCTAGCTTCTGCGTTCCTAGCACCGTGTTCAATTGATGGACAAAGCACCAGCACCAATGGGCAGCCCAGCCCTCCCCTCCCTCTCAGACATGTTGCCCTGGAAGGGAGCTCAGAGTCCTGCACCCCAGGCCTATCAAAAATTACTCCCAGGATTTCCCTGGTGGTCCAGTGGCTAAGACTCTGCACTCCCAATGCAGTGGGCCTAGGTTTGATCCCTGCTCAGGGAACTAGATCCCACATGCCGAAACTAAGAGTTCTCACGCCACAACTAAAGATCCTGCGTGCCACAACTAAGACCCAGAGCAGCCACATAAATTAAAAAAAAAAAATAAGTCGCTCCCACCAGGACTGAGGGCTGGTTTTTGGCAGATGACAGTCATGCCAGGCTCTGCTCTCTATATTCACCGGAACCAAACAGAGTTGGGCACAGGCGCGTGGGGCCAGGGTGCTGGAGACGGAGGCAGGTGGATAACACGGTCAGTCTCTGTGTCTCCAACACCCTCTCCCTAGGATGTTTGAACTGAGCTGCACCATCCCCCTGGAGAAAGACCTAGAGATCCAGCTATATGACTTTGACCTATTCTCACCTGATGATATGATTGGAACCACAGTCATTGACCTTGAAGACCGACTCCTGTCTGGCTTTGGAGCTCGTTGTGGGCTCTCCAAATCCTATTGCCAGTGAGGACCTGAGCTGGGGTGGGGGGTGGCGGTGGGCAAGGGAGCAGGTGAGGGTGGAGGAGGGAGCCCACAGCTCCCCTTGAAGACACTTGCATCCCAGGCTGGGGAGCTGGGGCCCAAACCCATCTGCATGCCTACTCCCAGCACCGGTCAGCTTGCAGCGGGCAGCAGGGGCTTCTCCAGGACTCGGGTCTCCCCACAGGTCAGGGCCCTTCAGGTGGCGGGATCAGATGCCCCCAAGCTTGCTCTTGGAGCACCACGCCAAGCGAAAGGGACTACCACCACCTCTCTTCAGCCCTGAGGGTGACTCTGTTTATTACAACGGGAAAAAATTCGAACTGCAAAGCTTTGGTGAGAAGCGTACACACCTGCCAGCAAGCGCAGGGCCAGGCCTCTGCCTCCGGTGGGGCTCAGGATGGAGGAGTTGCCAGAGTGCATTACTCCCACCCTGTCCCTGCACAAAGCTAAGTTGTTTCAGTCGTGTCCGACTCTGTGTGACCTATGGACTGCAGCCTGCCAGGCTGCTCTGTCCGTGGGATTCTCCAGGCATGGAGTCGGTTGCCATTTCCTGCTCCAGGGGATCTTCCCAACCCAGGGATTGAACCCACATCTCTTAAGTCTACCTGCATTGGCAGGAGGGTTCTTTACCACTAGCGCCACCCTGTCTGCTACCCTCCTGTAAAGGATCACCAAGTCCGCCTCCCAGGCTGAGGGTGGAGAAGGCGGGGCCCATGTGGGGGATGGGAAGGCCGTGACTTCCTGATACCTCCTACCCATCCCCTCTCCCCATATAGAACTCAAGCCCCCTAGAGCGAGCTTCTTGGGATCTAAGAAAGAGCGCCTGGCTCTGTACCTCCTGAACACCCAGGGGCTGGTACCCGAGCATGTGGAGACCCGCACTCTGTACAGCGACAGCCAGCCGGGCATCGACCAGGTATGAGCCTTGAGGGGCTGGAGCGGGAGGCGGGGAAGCCCCACCACCTAGGATGAGAGGGGCAGGAAAGGCCAGGCATCCACAGGTGTGAGTGCAAAGATGGCAAACATGTTCTGAGTGTGTTACTAAGAAACTGCAGCGATGTCACGAAGAGTGGAGAGAGTCAGAGCTGAAAAAGCTGCTGATGAAAAGCTGAGGCCCCGTGTCTGCTGTGGAAGTGTTTGGGGGCCCCACCCGCCAGGGTCAGCACTGCCCGAGTTTCCCCTGGATGGAAGGTGGGAAGGATGGAGCAGGGGTCAGAGTGCAGACATCATAACCCTGACTTGGCTGTGAAATGCAGGCTGTGTTTTCTGCACAGCAAGGAACTCCAAACAAAAGGAATAAAAATCCCCACAGGCACCCCAGTGATCCCCCATCCTCCAGCCACCGGAATGGCTCATCTCATTCTCCCCATCTCTCAACCTGACAGCACGTTCTACATAACAAAGTTCTGAGCACTTTTTAAAACCACCCTCACTGAACTTGTCTTCTCAGTCAATGAGGCCAGTTTCAGAATAAAACCAGGTCGCGTGGTCTGAAGGACTCTCACTGTTGGTAGCTCTTGTTGCTCTTGTCCAGTTGCCAAGCCGTGTCTGATTCTCTGACCCCGTGGACTGCAGCACGCCAAGCTTCCCTGTCTTTCACCATCTTCCGGAGTTTGCTCAAACTCACGTCCATTGAGTCAGGGATGCTGTATAATCATCTCATCCTCTGTTGCCTCCTTCTCCTCCTGCCCTCAATCTTTCCCAGCATTAGGGTCTTTTCCAATGAGTTGGCGCTTCACATCAGGTGGCCAAAGTGTTGGTGACTCTACTCTCTTGCTTTCTTCTCTCCCCTTCCCTCACCGCTTCTACCCCTTCTTGCCTAGACCTCTGCACTTGGTGGAAAGCTTAACATCCTTCGGATGTGGTTCCACAACATGAATGACCTGGAGATCACCTAGCTTACCCTTATTCAGGGCCACTAGGTGGTTAGTCAACACAGCCCCCATCCCACTCGTACCTGTGTGCAGAGGCTGTCAGGCAGGGCCTGTTAAATGGCATCCCCCTCTAGACCCCAGTGACATGTGCTACCCTGGCATCACAGCCCCCAGCTTCACAGCCGTCGCACAGCACCAGCGTGTTCTTCCCGCCAAGAAAAGAAACAAGTGGAAGCTGGTGCATGGCGCACTGACTTCCTGTCTGAAGTCCATCGACCTCCTAGATCCCCCAATGCTTAGTGCTGGAAACAGCCTCAGCAGGCCTGAACCTGGGACGGGGACCTCCCCCCAGGCCAGCATGCCGAGAGCGGGGAGTAGCGTTGGGGCGGAGGGGGGTTGGCCAAGCCCAGCCAGCTCATCTTTGTCCACTCTAGGGAAAGGTGCAAATGTGGGTGGACATCTTCCCTAAGAAGCTTGGGCCTCCCGGCCCCCCAGTCAACATTGGGCCCAGGAAGCCTAACAGGTGAGTGACACCAGGCAGGGCGGGGCACCAACAGGCTCCAACGCTGAGTCACCGTGACACTTGCCCTCTGCGGGGGATCTAGGGCGCCGCCTCCTCAGGCGGCCCCCCAAGCCCAGCCTGACTTGGGTGGGCACGGAGCACAGCTACCACCCACCCCCCGGCCTGTTACCTTGCTGAGGCTGCGGTTGGGGAGCTATTCCTCCACAAAGCTTCAGACAACGGTGGCTGCAGGTATGAGCTCCGCTGCATTATCTGGAAAACCACCCTCGTGGACCCAAAGGAGAACAGTAACGACAGGATAAACGACATCTATGTCAAAGGGTGAGGGAAGGAGCAGAGTGCCCTCCAATGTGCCTAGTTCTGTCATTCCTGCGGATGCTCCTGACCTCGGGGTGTACTGGGCAGCCCTCCCCCCGGGGCGCCAGCTCAGGGAGTGGGGACAGTGAACCGAGAACCCCAGGTGAGGAGACTCTGGTCCCAGGTGGCTGTTCGGGCTGGAGAAGGACATGCAGAAGACGGACGTCCACTACCGCTCCCTGACGGGGGAGGGCATCTTCAACTGGCGGTTCATCTTCACCTTGGACTACCTGGTGGCAGAGCATGTGTGTGTCTTGAGCGAGAAGGTAACATGCCCAGGCTTCCCAGGTGGCACAATGGTAAAGAATCCACCTGCTGATGCAGGAGACACAGGTTCCATCCTTGGGGTCAGGAAGATCCACTAGAGGAGGAAATGGCAACCCACTCCAGTATTCTTGCCTGGAGCATCCCGTGGACAGAGGAGCCTGGCGGGCTACAGTCCATGGGGTTGCAAAGAGTCGGACGCGACTGAGTGACCGAGCACACAGCCAACAGGCCCGAGGTGGGGTGGGGGGTCAGACACACTCCCTCCCCTCCCCCCGGAGCCTGTGAGTTGCACAGAGATGCTTGGAATGTGGCCTTGGGTATAAACCCTCCTGCCCCTCCTCCTCCATGACCATCCCATCACGGCTGGGTGGTGAGTGGCTCAGTGGCCATGAACTCTCAAGAAGAGCCAGGCCAGTAATACATGCTCTGCCACCTCCAGGACTACATATGGAGCCTGGACCCCACGGTGACGAAGTTCCCAGCCCGGCTCATCATCCAGGTCTGGGACAACAACATCATCTCCACGGATGACTTTCTAGGTGAGACCCCAGCGCGGGGCCTGCAGCCACAGGGCAGGGAAGTGCCTGCGTCGCTGACGACCTCTCTCTGGGTTCAGGGGTCCTGGAGCTGGATTTGTCAGACATGCCCCTCCCGGCCCCGCACTCCAGGCTGTGCTCGGTCAGAATGCTGGAGGCTGACCCCAAGTGGCCCCACTGCCTCCAGCACAAGCGCTCGTCTCTCTTTAAGATGAAGAATGTGGCCGGCTGGTGGCCTTGCCAGGTCCTCGATGGCGGCAAATGGCGCTTGTCGGTACGAGCCGGGGCGGATGCCTGTTGCCTGCGTTACAGGGCTGACTGCTGAGCCACACTGTTTGGTCACTAAGTCCTGTTCGACTGTTTGCGACCCCATGGACTGTAGCCCACCAGGCTCCTCTGTCCATGGGATTTCCCAGCAAGAGTACTGGAGTGGGTTGCCATTTCCTTCTTCAGAGGATCTTCCCAACCCAGGGGTTGAACCCAAGTCTCCTGCCTTGGCGGGTGGATTCTTTACCTCTGAGCCACCTGGGAAGCCCGCTGTGTCATATAACCTGGCTCTAACAGACTTCTGGGGGCCTGAGCTGAACCCCTTTTCCCTTCTGAACCCGGGAAAAGGCAGGTTCTTGTTCCTGCCATCTGAACTCAGTGCCCCCACAACCCATCGTGTTTCTAGGGTAAAGTGAAGATGACCCTGGAGATACTGACAGAAAAGGAAGCCTTAATCAAGGCGGCAGGACGAGGCCAGTCAGAGCCCAACCAATACCCTACACTTCATCCTCCCTTGTAAGGGTCCCGCAGGGTTAAGGCACTGAGGCACTCTTCCTGGTTCAAAAAGCTGAGCTGCTGGGCCTGGCAATTGGTGTGGGGGTGGTGCTGGGGAGGGGGCTGAGACGTAAAGAGGGATACTTAACCCACCAGCCAACTCCAGCTCAGAGCTCAGTTATAATCAGGGGAGTGCAGCTGCCGGGAGAGAGGGGTGGGCAGAAGCAGAGCTGCTTTTTTTCAAATGAAAGCCCTTTTGCTCTGGGTTACTTGACCTGAAGGTTCCCTCTGCCCTCTTCCCTTCTCTGCCAACCCTGCTCCCGGACAGACGCACCCACACCCTGTTCATGTGGATCCGGTCACCCATTGGGAGATTCATCCGTGTGTTCTGGAGACGCTACCGCTTCAAAATCATAGCCACCACCATCATACTGCTCATAGGGCTTCTGCTGTTCAAGTTTATCTACTCGGCTCCGGTGAGTGACAAGCCCAGGGGACGGGGCAAAGGTGCCGTGCCTCCTGGATGATCTGAGACAGCGTTTTTGGGCAGCTACTTCAGGCTGACTTTTGCTTGTTCTCTCTAGAACTATTTGGCCATGAACTGGATCAAACCGGAACTTCGGCTGAATGCCCCCATTCAAATATACACCAATATCATCAATGCGCCAAACACCAGTAGCGCCAACTCTTCCAACCTCACCACTCCGCAGCAGAACCTGAAACCTACAACGGCCCTGAAGCTGAAACACCTCCAGGGACACGTGACGCGCCTGCGGGATATTCTTCCAGAACTTCTGGCCCCACAAAACTAATCCCCCTGTACAGCCTGGCCCACGGACAGCCCTACCCTTCGGCTTCCTACCAGTTCCTTGTTTCTGGGGACTCGGAATAGTCTGGCCATTCTGTTCAGAAACCACTTCCAACAAGCAGAGCTGTAATTTTCCACTGAAATAAAGAGCATTTGTAACAGAGAGGCACCTTGTATCTGGGCGGCTGACACCACCACAGGCAAGGCCAGCCTCTGGGACGAGACCCAGAAAGGCGGGAGGCACCTCATTGAGCCCCCAGGGCTCATCCACTTTGTGGGCCTCAGGTTGCAGGAAACAGAAGGCCAGGGCATCCGTGAGGAGAGATGTCTCCTGGAGGGTAAGGCCGCTGCCCTCCTCCATCACGTGGCTAGGTGGCCCCCTCGCCCTGGGACACAGCTGGGACTCCAGGGCCCAGAGCAACATTGGGCCCCACTCATGACAGGAAGGTTGCCCTGGGGGCTCAGCTGGTAAAGAATCTGCCTGCAGTGTGGGAGACTGAGTGGGATCCCTGGGCTGGGAAGATCCCCTGGAGAAGGGAATTGGCTGTTTCTAGGACAGAAGGCGAGAACCAAAGCAAAAGCTTCAATGCTAGTCAGACGGTTTCCTCACACATGTTGCTCTGAGGCTGGCCCCGAGTGGGGGGCTGGGGGTAGTATACCATCTTTCACATCTTCTTGCCCTCCTCAGAGCCTCGAAAAATTCCTGAGCTAGAATCACATGGAAGTCACAAGTGTGGTCTCCTCTGTGCTGAGATCTCCCTCCTGCACTCACGTTCGGGCCAGTTCATGAGCCCACCCTTGTGCCCCCACCACAGAGGTCTATCCAATCTCCCCTGGAACTCAAAAACACAAAACAGCCATCTGCTTCCTTAGTTCCAAAGAAATTGGTCTGAAGGCCCATGGCAGGAGGTCAGAAGGGCCCCACTGTCACCCCACCTGCAGGAGAGACCTATAGCTCGTGGAAAGGATGTGAGGAAGCCAAAAACAACAGAAACCACCACCACCACCCCCCTGCCAGCCGAGGGGACCCCCCTTGCCTTCTGCATGGAGCAGAGTGTGCTCCCATCCCAGGCAGGGCAAGGGTGGATGGGCTGAAGGTTTCCGAACCCACCCCTAAAGGAAGGCCACACGGAAGGTCATGTTTGGTTTTCATCAGCCACATTAGGACTTTCCCTCGGGCTACAAAAGCACAGGGCTAGGAGAGCTGAGTCCAGACCCTCCAGGGAGAGTCCACCTGTCAGCAACAGAATCACAGGGCAGACAGGCGAGCAGCGCCCGACTCCTTGTCAGGTAAGGCAGTGGCGTCAGGGCTGACCCAGACAGGAGGATGCTCAGGCTCTGCCGCTCAAACAACAATGATCTCTTCCAGGCACAGGTGACCAGGATCCACTGCTTCCAGATTTACAACCACTGTTTCTTATCACTTAAGAAAGAGAAGCAAGAGTTCCTCTTTGGGGAGCATCCAAACTGAGGCTATAGAAGAAAGGTTCCTTACATTTTGACACTCTAAGTAGGATTCCAAAAGTTAAGATGAATATAAAACATGCAGCGAAGCAGGCTTGGAGCATCCAGAAACACCTCCACGTCCTCAGGTCACATGGTAGATGTTGCTTTCAGTGTCAAAACGTGGAGCGGTTTCACAGTCCCACAGCACCCGTGACGTCTCCCATGCTTCTCTTGACTTCACACACCTGACTGGGGGCCTAAAGGGGCCTAATTGGGAGTGCTACGAACCCACCAACAGAACCAAGATCCACCCTCAAGAACAAAGGCTAGAGTGGCAAGCCCCAGCAGAATGCCCCCTCCCCATGGCCCCCTAGCAAGGGTCAGTGACCCTCGAGTGTGTCCTGCAGTCCCAGGCCCTAATGGAGAGGCAGCCAGGTGTCTTTTCCAGCTCAGCTTGCATCTGCAGAGGATGATGGAAGGAGGGAGAGGCAGGGAAGAGATTTCCATCCAGATTTCCAAGGGAAGTGCCTCAGGTGGACAGGGGCTTGGACAAAAAGCAAAAACCAGTGGCTGGCTGGCCAGAAGGTGTGAGGAGTGACCACTTTCTAGTCTTTGAAGACTTACAAGTGAAGCCCAAGGGCCCTGTGAGCCCAACAGCAAGGCAGCCTGGGCTAGGAAACTCCTGCCGGTGGTTCTGGTATCATGGCGGCCCAGGTTCTCGCCAGCCCTCTTCACTCCCAAGTGGCGAAAGGCACTTCACAGCCGTGTCACCCAGCGGGGGGGCTTCCCGAGCCAGAGCTGGCCGTCCTCACAGGTGATGGGGGAGCCAGCGTCCCTGCCCGCAAAGCTCCAGTGACAGACCCGCACCCATGACCAGGTGCTGGTGACAGAAGGCCCGCCCGGCTGGGAGGGTAGGTCAGTAGCGCTCCTCCCGCGCCTCCCAGGGACAGCCACACAGGTCAAGGTTGCGGGGGGCACTCAGTAGAAACGCTTCCGACTCTGGTCCTGCCATTTGTTGTAGAGGATGATCCCGATGACAATGGCAAAGACGGAAAACACCAGAGAGAAAAAGACGATGAGAAAGAGGGCCAGGCCGCTGAGGGGAGGCAGCGGGGCTGTCACTGAGGAAGCAAGAGAGAAGCAGGTCAGGAGGAGGGGGCCACTCGGGGAGGGCAGGACTGGCTGACGGGCGGTTCCCGTTTCTGGGAGCCGGAGCTCCAGTATGCCCTCTCCATAGGCCACATTTAAATCCCAAGCAGCCCTGAACTGCTCGTCAGTAACGTGGAGACCAGTGAGAGGGCAGGGCCAGTGCTCAGGTGCCCCGGAGAAGAACAGAGAGGAGTCAGCCACCACCGCTGGGCTGCACGGCCCCCTGGCCCCCCAGCGGCCCTCACCCCCCTGGCCGGCCGTGGGGCCCTTTCCCGGGACCCCTGTGCTCACTCTCAGGCAGCTTCATGTTGTCCACTGAGGGCAGGAACACGTCGCGATGCAGCTTCTCCTCTTCCGGGGTCCTCTCCACCGTCAGCTCAAACAGCTTCAGGGAAATGACATCGTGGTTGTCTAAAGACAGAGAGAATGACAAAGGGATGACTCAAGGCACCCTGAGAAGAATGTCTTGGTTTAAGCTTCTAGTCCACAGCTAACACACAGTGACCTGGAAAAAAAAAAAAAAAAACCCACCACCAAAACCTCTTGTTTCTCATCTAGAAATAAGGACAGGTAACAGGGAATATTCTACCTTACCCTATACAGAGAGTTTTCATCAACAAGCATGCCCTACCTACATAATTTTATTTATTTTATTTTTGGCTGCGCTGGGTCTTTGTTGCTGCATGGGCTTCTCACTGCAGCGGCTTCTGCTCTCCTGGAGCACGGGCTCCAGGGCACAGGCTTCAGCAGTTGTGGCGTACGGGTTTAAGATGCTCCACAGCGCGTGGTACCTTCCCGGATCAAGGATTGAAGCCACGTCTCCTGCATTGGCAGGCGGATTCTTTACCACTAAGCCACAAGGGGAGCCCCCTGTATAATTTCAAAGTTGAGCAATAATACAAGAACTAAGCCCCAGTCACAGGTAAAACCTTCTTGTGAAAGGAGACAGAACAGCCCCACAGCTTCCCTTTAACACGGACTACACACGTGAGCAAAAGAGGAAAGGGCCACAGAGCAGCTGTTTAATGGGCCACGAGCCGGGAACAAGCACTGGCCTGGAACACACTTCCCTTCTGGGCTAAGGCTAACTCTTCCCAGTCCCTTGTGACCATGACCCTGAATCTCAATATTAATTACCAGACAAGGATGCAGGAGTTAGGGGCTCAATTTTTCTCTCTCCCCTTTTAAAGTAAGATTATAAACTCACAGATTCAAACATATTTGCTGTGTTTCAATCACTGCGGATGGTGATTGCAGCCATGAAATTAAAAGACGTTAGCTCTTTGGAAGAAAAGCTGTAACAAACCTGGACAGCTTATTAAAAAGCAGAGAAGCCATTTTGCTAACAAAGGTCCATGTAGTCAAAGCTATGGTTTTTCCAGCAATAATGTACAGATGTGAGAGCTGGACCATAAAGAAGGCTGAGCATCAAAGAATTAATGCTTTTGAGCTGTGTTGCTGGAGAAGACTCTTGAGAGTCCCTTGGACAACAAGGAGATTAAACCAGTCAATCCTAAAGGAAATCAACCTTGGATATTCATTGTAAGAACTGATGCTGAAGCTCCAATCCTTTGGCCACATGATGTGAAGGGCCAACTCACTGGAAAAGACCCTGATGCTGGGAAAGATTGAGGGCAGGAGGAGAAGCGGGTGACAGAGGATGAGATGGTTGGATGGCATCACCGACTCAATGGACATGGGTTTGGGTGGACTCCGGGAGTTGGGGATGGACAGGGAGGCCTGGAGTGCTGCAGTCCATCGGGTCGCAAAGAGTCGGACATGACTGAGCGACTGAACTGAACTGAACTGAAGGATGAGATAGTTGGATGGCATCACTGACTCAGTGGACAGGAGTTTGAGCAAACTTTGAGACAGTGAAGGTCAGGGAAGCTTGGTGTGCTATGATCCATGGGGTTGCAAAGAATCAGACATGACTGAATGACTGAACAACAAAATACACTGAAGTTGTACCTCTTACTGATGCGCAACTCAAACCAACTCGACCCAGTGGGAGCCTAGTCAAGTGGACTCCTGAGTCCTTTTACATGAATCTAAAAGTTTTTGATATGTTCTCTGCTTTTCTGGGAAGTTTTTAGCTTGTATTTCCTACCTTAGACCTGGCATGAGACACATCTCCAGGAAGCTTTTATTCTCGCTGGTGGGAATTGGTATTAAGAGGCCACAAATATGAGGGTAGGGGTGCTCAGTGCTACTAGGTTGTTACTGCGGACTGGACTTCTTACCATCTGTATCATTAGGGTGACATTTACAGCTGTTTGTGGGTTCTTAGAATCTTTAGCAGGTAAAACCAGTTTAAAAAAAAAACACAAAAAACTGGATTTACCTTCAGTTAGAAAAAATGTTTTCTCTGCCAGCATTGATATTAAGCAACAGGACAGCCCACATTTTCTCCTGACAACAATGGGCCAAGGCTGAGTAGACGCTGCCCGTTTCAGATGGGCATTTGCCTTCCTGTTTTGCCACAAGAAAGTTCCATCTCATACCAGCTTCATTCATAATACACTGTATTAATCAAAAGAACCAAAAGTTTCTTTACCTCAAAAGACGTCATGACTGAGGCTTAGGGGGAGAATGGACATAAAAGAGAAACTTTGGAAACAAGTAGGTAGAAAATCCAGAGAAGATAGAAAAGTCTGGTTCTGCTACGGTCACGTAAGTCAAGTAAGGCAGGAGTTTCAGGGTAACTGATCAAATGAGCTCAAGAGAAGATAAAGAGCAAACAGACAGAGCAGAGAAACAGAGGGAGCTTTTATGAGAACAGTGCCATGGCAGACGCAGGTCCGAACGCAGCATTTACCATGCTGGTGATTTACAGAGGTGGGTGGCCTGTAAGCAGAAGCCTCTGTACACACAGCACATTCAGAAGTCTGAGCACACGGTCTTCCCTAGTGGTCCAGTAGTTAAGACTCCATGCTCCCAGTGCAGGGGACGCAGGTTTGATCCCTGATTGGGGAACTAAAATCCCACATGTCTTTGGGCAACTAAGCCCAAGAGTCACAGTTACCCAGCTTGCAAGCTCTGTAGTCCACACGCCACATCGAGAGAAGCCCCAGTGCAGCCAAACTATAAATAAATAAATAAAATGTAGGTTTTATTAAAAAAAAAAAAAAAAACAAACAGAAATCTGAGCACAAAAGAGTTTGGGGGTCAGTCAAGGAAAAGCTTTGTGAGGAGAAGGGGAAGCCAGCACATTAGGTGAAGGGACTTGCCTGTGGAAACAGGCACGAGAAAAAGGAAAGCACAGACCTGAAAACACAGACTGGAAGCACTGGCTTGATGAAGAGGCGAGCACTGCTTGCTGTCAGCAGCAGATCGCTCCCAGACACAACTGTGCGAGACGACCCCAGGCCTGGGCAATCTGGGCTCTACACACAAGAATTCAGGAAGGGGAGCACTCGTGGGCACCTGCTTGCCAGAGCTCTGCCCAGCTGGCTCTCACGCCCGGGCCTGCCTAGGGAGACGTGACCTGAGTTAGGGCCAGTAAGGAGCGCGCAGGGCAGTACCCGAGAGGTCGCCCGTGATGGACGAGGTGCCAAAGTAGTAGCCCCGGGGCAGGCGGACCCCCGGCACCTCTATGCAGTCCCTCCACTCGTGCTTGCCGTCGATGTCCATCATTATCTGCAACACAGAGAGCGGGAGGCAAGTCAGGGCCGGGCCCCGGCAGCGGAGTGAGACAGCCTGCGCTGCCGACGGGCGGCGTGCCCGGAAAGGACTCACCGTCAGGTGCCTCTTGACGTAGCGGATCACAAGGAAGGTGTCGTAATGGAGGTTGCGGACGATGGCCGTGCAGCCCCCCAGCTCTGTAGGCCGCCCATCCCGCTCGTGATCGTAGCTGAGCGAGCCGTTGTTCACCATGGCTGAGATGTAGGGGAACACCCGCTGCGAAGGCAGGGGAGGAAAAGCAGAGGGCGGTGAGGAAGCTCTGGCAGGAACGCCTGTGCAAACAGCGACGGGACTTCTGCACACAAAGCTGAGCTCTTCACGACAGACCGGACAACCACTCTGCCTTGTCCCTAGCAGCCTCCGAGGGCCCACGCTGAGAGGGTCACTCAAGGGACAAGGCCCAGAGGTGACTGACCTCAGTACCTGCCTCCAGGCATCCTCCTCCCATCTGGGGTGGGTCCGAAATGGCTCCTCTGACACTCTGGGGTCTGACTGGAATCCTCCCAGAGGTTAGCACTTGGCACTTACATTCTGCCCAAGACTGGTTTTCTTCTTTCTTGTATGTGCACATGTGCTAAGTTGTTACAGTCATGTCTGACTCTTTCTAATCCTCTGGACTGTAGCCCAGAGGCTCCTGTCCATGGAATTCTCCGGGCATGAATACTGGAGTGGGTTAATATGCCCTTTTCCAGGGGATCTTCCCGACCCAGGGATAGAACCCGAGTCTCCTGTGACTCCTGCATCGCAGGCAAATTCTTTACCACTGAGCCCACTGGGGAAGCCCCATGTGTATGTATGTGTGTGTATATACATACACACACAAATACATATCACCGACTGCCAAGTAAACTTCTTGAAAAATCATTTATTATGCTTCTTTGTATGTGTCCACCTTAGCACCACCTCTTCCCCCACAAGGGCAAGTTAGTTTTAGTTTTCCATGACAGCTGATGGACAAACTCAAATGAACTTTTTGGCCAACCCAGTATTTGGTGTACCCAGGTATTCTGAAAATGCCTGTTCCCTCAGGGAACTCTTTCCATTTAGGATAGCACCTTTCAAATTCTAACATTCTATAAGCACATGATGTGAAATGGATCAGGACTCAGAAAGGACAGTGCCAGAACCAGGTGGCCTGGTGATGTTCTCCAGCCACAGGTGACTCCTCAGTCAAAAGACCTTCCGGCCCTTCACTGCACACAACTTCTCCCAGTAATACTCAGTGGGCAAGGTTCTCCTACTGAAAGTCTCCCCGTAGCCCATCCATTTTCCCACCTACTTCGGAGACCCTCTCTCTCCAATAGCCCTTGCGGAGCAAACTCTTCCTTAGAAACGACAAGCCAACCACTTCAGAATAAGCCTGGAACCGAGGCAGTGAAGAGACAGACACGGTGATGAAAGGACAGGAAACATCAGACATGCCACTTCTCTGGGGAGTTCCTCATTGTTCTAGACAATCAACATGCAAGATGAAAATGCAGGCGGAACTGGTGACTCTGGAGACAATGGCCACACAGATCGTGAACAGTCGCAAATGCTGCATGGGCACACAAGGAAATCGGGGACGGCCACAGTGAGTCAAGAATTGAGTACCTGGACTCCTGGAGAATACCGCCTCTTCTGGGCCTGAGAGGGTCCAGCAGGTTATTATAAAAACAAGAGAGGGCACAGAAGACAGGAGACCAAGTCAGAGAGAAACATCCGTGGAAGAGCTATGACCCAGCTGTAGTGGAAGAGCAAACCAATCTCAACCCCCAAATAGAATTTTAGGGTCCATGGAGGGCATTCCACAAGTCCTCAGGCCCCTCAAAATTATAGGCAAAAAACTACTTGTACATTTTCTACGGCTAGGGTCTGCTGCTATCATCAGATTCTCAAGGTGGTCCACTAGGAAGAACTCTCTAACCCACACAGGGTCCTAAAACTTTCAGAACTTTATAAAAACACCCAGCATCACATTCTCTAAGCAGGCCTCACTTATGTCTCTGACAGTCCAAAGGTCAGGCCATGAGTGTGTCTGCGCCCAGACAACAGTACTTCTGTGGCAAGGAGAGAGACGAGGGTGATAAATAGGGCTCGGGTCTTCCAAATTCAAGATGTCCTTTACTGCCCAGGATCTCAGGCTATAGCTCTTGCCCAGAAGACAAAAATCCCACCACTTGAGAGACTATCAAATTAACTCTAATCCAAAGGGATCATTTACCCTCTAATTGAGCCTTATGGACATATACCTCCAAACAGTTACTGTTATTCTAACCTACAACATGCGGGCAAGAAAAAGCTCCGTGGGAACATTGCAGCAGGACAGATTTAGAAAAGTCACAAGGTTCAATGGTGTTTAGCTTTGCTCCAAAAAAAACTGCTATAGTTCTCGGCACCAGTAGTAAGGGAGGCCTGCACAAGCTCAGTTCAGCCCTGCCCTGCTGCGGGCCAATGGGTAGAACCCAAAGCATTCCTTTCTCTTAACACTGGGTATGCACCTAGTATGAGTCAGGCACTGTCCCAGGCGCTGGACGCTCAGTGGGAAATAAGACAGGCAGATGTCTGCTCTCATGGAGCTGACATTAGAGGGGAGGAGACATACAACCAATTTTGTTCTTGTTCAATTGCTCAGTCAGCTCCGACTCTTTGTGACCCCATGGACTGCAGCACACCAGGCTTCCCTAACCTTCTCTATCTCCCAGAGTTCACTCAAACCCATGTCCATTGAGTTGATGACGCCATCCAACCATCTCATCCTCTGTCACCCCCTTCTCCTCTTGCTCTCAATCTTTCCCAGCATCAGGGTCTTTTCCAGTGAGTTGGCTCTTCACATCATGTGGCCAAAGGATTGGAGCTTCAGCTTCAGTCCTTCCAATGAATATTCAGGGTTGATTTCCTTTAGGACTGACAGGTTTGATCTCCTTGTTGTCCAAGGGACTCTCAAGAGTCTTCTCCAACACCACAGTTCGAAAAGCATCTATTCTTTGGTGCTCAACTTTCTTTATGGTCCAACTCTCACATCCAAACATAACTACCAGAAAACCATAGCTTTGACTATATGGACCTTTGTTGGCAAAGTGATGTCTCTGCTTTATAAAATGCTGTCTAGGTTGGTCATAGCTTTTCTTCCAAGAAGTAACCATCTTTTAATTTCATGGCTGCAGTCATCTTCCGCAGTTATTTTGGAGCCCAAGAAAATAAATCCATCACTGTCTGAGACAGTGATAAATGCTATGGTGAAAATAATATAGGTAAAACAATACAGAGAAGACATAGACCTGAGGAGACAACATCTGAACAGAGGAGATCAAGCAGTTAGAGGGAATTCACCAAGAAATCTGAGGGCTGAAGAAGCATGAGGTTAGCATCTTCAGAACTAGGGGTGTCTGCAACAGGCTGGTGGGAGCTGAGGCGGGAGCCAGACCATGCTGGGCCTTACAGGCCACAGTGAGGGTCTTGGGGGAGCCTCAGACCAGCTCCCCAGCTGCTCTCTTATACCACTGGGGGCCTATGTACAGGACCACAGAAGGTATGAAACCAATCAGTGGGTGACTGAATGGCTGAAAAACTACTCTTCTACAACTATCATTTAGGAAAAGGGAATTATGAATGTGTTGTCAGCAGTTGACAGAAATGGGCTTCCATACCTTCAGTGAATAATGAGGGAAAAGAAGGGACTGAAAATGCACTCGGGAGCTCTGGTGATCCCAAGGCTTGCTTGATGTTTCAACCCCAGTACCTGGGATCAGAAGTTTAAGTTGAAACTTTCGAGAGAGTGCTGAGAACAGTGACCCTTAACCTACGGGGGCCTTGCTCTTGCCAAGGCTGGTGAGGCACCTTCTTTTTCAGCACCCACCAGAGGTCAGCTGGGCCTTGCCATGACCTGGGGGAGCTTTTCAACTGCACATACATGAGGGAACTACAGTCAGAGAGCCTCATTCAGCAGGTTTAGAATGGGGCATGGGACTACGTATTTTTTTAAAAGGCAGGACTTCCCTGGTGGTCCAGCGGTTGAGAAGCTGCCTCCCAAAGCAGGGGACACAGGTTTGATCCCTGGTTGGGGAACTAAGATCCCACAAACCTCGGGGTAACAACTAGAGAGCCTGTGTGCCGCTACTAAGACCTGATGTGGTTAATTAATTAAAAAAAAAAAAAAAGGCACTATGGATGATTGGGATGTGGCAGGAGAATTTAAGAAATATAGCACTAGACAGGTCTACAGCTTCAAAGTTGGAATCTGTCCACTTCAGCAACTCATGGCTTGGCCTTCAACTTGACACCTCACATTAACCGTAAGTCTTTAAATGCCACTTTAACTTCTATGCCTAGTCAGGAGTTCTTGAAGGGTTTCCTGTGTACCCACTAATTTCACACAGAAGCTAATTTTCTTTCCTTGGAAAGCAGCCTATATACAGCCAGAACCAAAGGCAGAAGAATCACCCTGACTGTGGCAAAGGTGGCAGTTTCATTCCTCTTTTAAGAGTCACCAAAAATTAGGAGCTCCTGCCTGCTGTCCAAATGGTGGTTGTCTGAAGAGTGCGGAAGTGTTTTTAACTTTTTGTACTACATGGTACTATTGTACCTTCAGCATACCTTGAATGAAGAGACTCGAGAGCTTGTGGGTCCTACGCTAAAACTCCACAGGTGCAAAGCACACACGCTGCGACTCACTAGGGAGAAAAAGGGGCACACACAGCCCTCCGTAATCAGGGAGACCTGGGTTCTCACTGCAGGCATGCCACGCACGCCTGCGTCATCTCGGAGAGTCTACTTCCTCACTGCAAGCGGGGAGAACACACAGCTCCCAGGGTTCACCATGAAGACGAAATGAGATATGCAGAGCATTTGGTACAGTGCCTAGTGTTCAAAAGGGAGTCAACAAACATTCATTCAATGACTAAGTGAATTTCCAGATCTAAATATTGTTTATAGGTGCTCATATGTAAACACAAAACCAAACACATGTTTTTTTAGAGCAGTAATTCCCAGACCACTGGCTGTTATGGACCACTAAAAATCTCCAAACACATAACACATTCTGGGGATTAATAGGTTTACTTTTTCTTGTTTTTTTTTTTTTTTGCCTATTAAATATGTTAAAATACAATTAAAATACAATAACTATATTATTGTATTTTACAATGACAAGACAGCCATCTAAAATACACATCAGTTTGAAAAAGAACATTTTAAATGAAAAAAACCTAAATATTTCATAATAAATAAATAATAAAACATTTCACATTTATGAGAAGTCACTTCACTGTTCCTGCTGTCAAACCCGGGAAACTCTGTTACCAACCAACACAAGTCTAAGAACCAGCATGCAGGAGTCCCTCTCAGAGCAGGTCTTAGCAACCTAAACCACACTGCACTTGAGCACGCTGACCAGGCCTGCTCTCTGGAACCCAGGTGTGAAGACAAGGAGGGTGGGAGGGGAGAGGGAGAGCAAGGAGCCACAAGAGCACTGTCGAGATGTCTGCAAATGTCCCCGGGGACGTCACTCAGTGCTGAGAATACAAATAGTCAGCCCTTTCTGTGCCTAAGAGGTGGTCTCAACCTTCGCTGCTCACACCATCACAGCGGCACGCAAACGCTGTGCTGTGCCGTAAATTCTCAGCTGTATCCTACTCTTTGCAGCCCACCGGGCTCCTCTGTCCATGGGATTTCCCAGGCAAGAATACTGGAGTGGGTTGCCATTTCCTCCTCCAGAGGATATTCCCAACCCAGGGATCGAACCCTTGTCTCCTTCGTCCCCTGCACTTCAGGTGGATTCTTTACCAATGAACCACGGGAAAGCCCAGTATGTGAATGCTCTTGTTAATGAGAGGGATCGTTCATCTCTGTGGAAGAGGAGATCTTGTCTACAGTTCTACTTTGGGGAACCCATGAACCTCCTGAAATTGCATGTAAAATCCTATTGTATTCAACTGTAACAGAAATACATTTCTACTTCTCTTGAAAACTAATTCTCACCAATGAAGCTCAGCCTCAATCCCTGATGACATCTGAGAGCTGGCCAATATTCCTGGGACCTAATTTCCAAAGGAGTGTCTCTTAGAAAACACTGCCTCACCAAGGATTGAGAAAAAACAAACAAAAAACCCCACTAAATCACATCCAAATAGTATATTAAGAGAACTTACGAAGTTATAGAGTTCTTTTAATAATGTAAAAATTCTTTCCACCAACAATAAAGAGATCAAGAGGGATCAGTGTTTTCATCAATATAAAGATTGGAGGGAATGTGCTATTAAATTCAAGGCATATTATTGCTTATTTTCTTCCAGTTTCAAAAGAGGAAAAACAATCATTACATTAAAAAAATATGGGAAGCACCTCAAACTCGACTTCCAAGCTGGCCTGATCTGAGAAGAGCAGTGAGCTGCTCACGCCACTCGCCAACCAGCTGTTTCTGCCTCCAGGGGTCTTTTATGCCAGCTATATATGGGATTCACCTAGAGATGTTTGAAAAGGTTAAGCTGCCCATCAGATTCTCCGAGCTTGGGGCCTAGAGAGAAGTAGTTTTAAATGCTCTGCAGATAATTCCAAGAGCAACTGCAGCTAAGGCAGAAAAGAGGTCCCAATTTTAACCACCTGAAACTGATATTTTTGTTTAACATCTACTCTCCTTACAAAACAAGGCCCATCAGATCTGCCCTCTTAAGCAGAATGACTCCTGCCTGATGGTGAAATGGAAGCTAAGAGAGCGTGAATAATTTATTTCTGGGAGAAATAGAGAGCCATGTTTAAAAGTCTAGTCAAGCCCTAAAGCCCACGCATGCTTCAGATGCATTTCTAACCACCACTATTTCCTCAATGGGACTGCAAACCCTTCTCACGACGTCCCCTCACTAAAATCCTTTCATGCACTTACCCCCTAAAATACTTATAGCTCCAGACTCCCCGATAGGCACACCGCCCTTCAGAGCCCGCCCCACCATGTGCACGCTGAGGGCGAGTCAGCCACACTAAATGGCTCTGCCGCTGGTCTGACAGGTCACCAGCCACCCGAGAGGCTGCTCAGTCATAGTGGCCCGTGAACGCGCTTGGGACAGAAGAGCATTAGCAGCAAAGAACACAAGGTGAAGGGCGGCCTTGGAACACGGGGAGGCTGAGGGCCCTCTTTTTCTCTCTAGCCTCATTTCTCTCTGACCCCACCTTTTCCCCTTCACATTCACTGTCCCTTCTCTGACTTTAACACATTAACATACGCTTTTCTATCTGCAGCTAATCTAATCTAATTCTGCAGATTTCAAAGTCAATATCACTTCCTGGAGGAAGTCTCTCCCAACCACCACCGTCCCCCCCAGGTTAGATGCTTCTGCCAGGTCTTCCGAGAGCACCTCTGCAGAGCCCCCATCAGCACGCTGACACATCAGTGCTCCCGAGTATGAGGACCACGTGGATCTCACTCACTAATTCCCAGGGCGTGGCACCTCAACAGTGGCTGATGTCTGGCAGACTGAAGAAAAGCCCAGAAGCAAGTCTCTAACTGACCCACCACAAAAGGTTCCTCTCATAACTCAGGTCTCACTATCCACGTCCTTTAAGCCAAACTCTGAACGGAAATGTGAGAAACTGCTGAATCTGGGTGTTGATATACAATGATCTGTTCATTCAATTTTTTTTTTATACGTTTGAAATTTTTCATAAAAAACTTTTGGGGGGAAAAGTAAGTTCTGCTTTCATTTCTAATCGTGCCTTTCTTGCTAAACATTATTTAGTGATAGGATACCCAGCAACAACATGTCCTAATCATTTCCCCACCATCTGCTGGCAGAGTCACCAGGCAGAGAGCACAGGCCTGCTGCTAGCATAAGCAAGTACGAGAAAACCCTTACGGCCAGCTAACGAAGTGCAGGACGCTTCTGCTAACAGCCAGACTGCTGTTGCTGTTGTTGCTTAGTCACTAAGTCGTTTCTGACTCTTTTGTGACCCCCTGGCGGGACTGTAGCCCACCAGGCTCCTCTGGCCATGTGATTTCCCAGGCAAGAATACTCGAGCGGGTTGCCATTTCCTCTTTTGGGTGGTCTTTCCAACCCAGGGACTGAACCCGTGTCTCCTGCATTGGCAGGCAGACTCTTTACCACGGAGCTACCAGGGAAGTCAACTGGATCTCTACCAGGTTTCAACAAAATGCTGAGATTTCATCCATTTCTCTTTACAGCCTTTCCTAGAGGAGACCAGTGTGCAGGTCTGAGAAGAGGAAGAAGAAAAGGATACTGGCAAGGGGGAGCAGCTGCAGAAGAGAGCTCAGCAGTGACACAGGATGTCAGGGGAGTGGAGGCACAGAATTCAGCTTGCTCCGGTGCTGGCCTAGCCATGCAAGCTCAAGTCTAGTGGCTCCCAATGTGCGCACGAGAGAGACCACTGTTTAACCCTGAAAAGCCCCCATCACGAGGACCACTGCCAAGACTGTGCACCATGAACAACTCTCTTCTAGAAAAAAAAACTGACACAGACATTAACTATTGAAGTGCAACAGACAAAGAAAATAGAACCGAACCCCTCACTTCCTCTTCCGTGTTCCCGCCTGAACAACATTCCTAAGGCAAAGGGCTGTGATGTCAGTTCAATGTGGCTGACCTAAGCTATGACACTGGCCATTACCTCTTGCTGCTTCTCCTCATTGGGATAGGTGTCTACAAATACTCCCAGCCCCACAAATTTGTCCATGTTTCCAAACACAGGCCCTAGAGAGAGAGAACAGATGATGAACAACAGTGAAACAAAGCCAAGAGTTGATAAAGGAATAACACATCACTGTGATGGAGGAAAAAGTGAGATTCAAAGGACCCCAGGCGTCCCTTTAAGATGAGGAAGCAGCTGTAGAAACACCCCGTGAAGGGCTCGGCCTGTAACAAGCATTCAGTAAGCACCCGCAGTTGTCTGTCACTAAAGGGGAGAGAGAGAAGGCCAGCGTCACCGTGCTTAGCGCTCCAGCGGCTCCCTGATTTGACCTGGTTGCTAAGGTGCCCCTGAAGAATTCTGCTTCACAAACACTTGTTGATGACTATGCCCCCGAGTGAACTGAATTCCCAAGTTTCTGCTTCTAATTGCAAAAGAGATCAGGTCAGATCAGGCTCAATTTGTCCTGTACTTGCAGTAAAGCCTCCCGAACAAAAAGGAAAAATAGGTAAGTCTTCTCCTTTCTCCTGACTCAGGAGTTCTGAGATGGGTCTCTACTCAGGCTCAGGAGAAACCAGTACACCCAGCGTCAGTATTTGGGAGGGCCAGTGCTTTCCTTCAGCCAATCAGGCCACGAAGTTTCAAAGAGAAAGCGGAAGTAACCAATAAACAAGAGGCCATCCCAGGATGAGTCAAGGTCAGCTGCTTTTAGGACTCAGACCCCATTCTAAAGACTAGACAGGCTAATGTGTATCCAAACATCAAGGGAGAGGGAAAACCGCTGGCACTGTGAAGTCATGCCTGTCTCCAGAAGAGGGCATGTGAAAAAGCAGGCCTGTCACCCCCCCACACAGAGCAGCCCAGCGCCCCAGTACCTGGCTGCATCCGATCCTTCGTGTACCAGATGGCCAAGCCATCCCCGTGCAAGTTCTTCTTCCCTTGCCCGTGGATTCTGAAGTGCACCTGCAACTCCCAGTCTCTCAGGAAACACGGCTAAAGTGAAAGAGACGTTGCAATCAAAGAGGAGCCTGAAACACCAGGCCTCAGGCCCTCATCCACGGTCTACACACTTGGAAAACACACACGCGGGGGACGTGAGGCTAAGAGGTAAAACCAAAACTTAAAACTCGCTAAAGGTTTATGCAGTAAAATTAAACAGATTGAGTCACTTATCTGTATGCGGTATTTAATATGTAAAGTGAATACACCTCCCAATCAGCGTCACCATCTCCCAACAGAAACAGGATAGCATCCCAAGGTTGGAAAAGACGAGAGAACTTCATGTTAGACTGCTGTGATCCTATACCCACCCAGCAAAAGATCTCAGCATCCAGGGTAGAGGTGGCTGAATTAATACTCATATGCAATTATGATCACCCCTCTGAGAGAAAGACTCTAAAAAGCTGGGATCTCAAGAAAGGTCAAAGCCTCATTCATTACAAAAAAAAAAGATAACCTAAGGCATCACACAAAGGTCTCCAGGAATAATGAACATCTGCTATAAACAACTCTAATTAGCTAGACTTGGCTCTATGCCAAGCTGAGGGGCAACCCAGAGTTCCCACAAGAAGGGATAAGCTATGTCCCCACCAGTGTCAGGCCCTCAGCCAAGGAACAGAAATGCACCAAAGGAGACACTACCCCCCCCCTCCCACCACCACAGAGACAGCCTTTGGTGGAAAATCATGAAGGAGGTGGGCACTAAACAGACTCCTGTTTTCCTTTTGAACTGTGTATCAAAACCTTGGGGAAAAAAAAAGTAGACAGAAGTAAGTGGATAATTCAGTGTTCTAAATAGTTGAACACTTTGAAAGAGAAATCAGAGTAGGTATTTGGTTTGGAGAGGCTCCTGGTTAAGCTTCACCGTGAAAAACGAGGGGAAGGAAGAGCAGATAGGCCAGTTCAGGCAAAGGCCCTCCACGTAGATTGTTCAAAAACAAACCAAAAAACCCAGTAGATTGCTCTGGCTCTTGAGCAACAATTATTTTCAGCTTCCGTTTTCAATTTCTGGGAAATCCTCTTAAAGTGCTAGTATTAGTACATAGTCAAAATAAAAGGGGTGTGGACACTTCTGAGTTCACCAAAGAACCCTGAAATCTCCAGTAGCTTTCCCTCCTCTGATAAGCCAAGCCCCCAGTTGTCATCTTGGGTTCTCATCTTTGCGCTATTTCATTTAGATCTCAGGGCAAGAGTGAAATTCAGTGGCAGGAAGCTGCCCCCATAGCCAGTGGGTAAGTATTATGCCTCTGGGAAGACAATGAGCCAAGAGGCATCCGCCGCTCTTACCCTTGGCCTCGTGCGGCACGATGCTATACAGTCCTGCTCAGGGTGATGTCTAACAGTAGGGCTCAAACTTTGCTGCATGTCAGATTCACCTAGGGAGCTTTTAAAAATCCAAGTGTCCAAGCTGTACCCCATTCTAATTAAATTAGAATCTCTGGGGGTGGGACCCAGCCACCAACTCCAAAGGACAGCCAAATTGGAGCACCACTGCTCAAACAAATCCATCCTATTCAAATAACTTAGAAACAGTGCTAAGGCTCACTCTGACAGTCAGATAACAAAAAACACAGGTAACAGAGAATCTGAAAAAGAGCAAGATAACTAGATCCTAGACTAGAATCATTGTTACATCAAAGCGTTACACAGAGACAGCTAGCAAGATAACATCAAAGTATCAAGCCTTGGACAAAATCATTTATAATCCATAGACCTGTATCAGTGACTCTTGTAATAGACATGTAACAAACAACAGCGGCGTTTCTGTAACCATCGTAACTTTCCGAAGCATTTTCATGTCTATTGCCTTATTTTATTCTAACAGTAACCCTGGTGGGCAAGCAGAACGGATAAGATGAAGCTCATTTGACAGTTGGAGAAATTGAAAACTGAGCAAGGATAAATAACTGAGGGTCTGTGAGACCACTAGATTGAGAACGCAAGTCTTTCAGCTGCCAGCCCTCCACTTCTATCTGAACACACTGCCCTGCATTCCGTCCAAGAATGAGCTCAGCACTGCAATCTGGGTTAAGGGGCCAGAGTGTACAAATAGCTCACATAGAAACTTCTTGTCTTTCTGCTTCTTCAGAATTCTCTGCCACATAAAATGAACAGGGACAAGAAATTGTTCCTTTTTCTGAGATCCACTTATCTACAACTAATGATAAAAACCATGGGAAAGTAAGTTCTTAGCTTCTGAGAACCCAAAAGAAAGTATTCAAGAATGCCAAGGTCACTCCCCAAAGTAAAGTGATCATAAAAGATTTGCAAAGAGCCCTGGAAACCGAAAAGAAAGCATCATCTTACACTTGTACAAAATCACAGTGCAGCCACACCAGGAATACTGCATTCACTTCTTGCCGCCATACCTCAAGGAAGACAATGTCGCTAGAAAAGGTCCAGAGAAGGACAAATAAAATGACCAAGGGCTCAAAGTGGTTTTTACATGAAAATAAAATTTAAAATTCAACTCAAAAGGGAATAACAAGGGAGGGGGGTGGGGAAGGGGGTCAGGAATACTGAGATGAAGTGTAGAATAATTTTAAAAGAGTAGTCTTTTATTTTATAAAGCAAAGTAATTAAATGTGAGTTGACTTATTAACCTCCAAAGTTAACACTATCAGGTCAATCAGGAACTAAAGACATTTCAGAAAACTGAATCAAAACCAATTATTTGCTATAAATAGGGGAAGAGAGATCATCTCCCTAAATATCTGATTTCAATAAGAACATCATTATAATCTCTGAAATGAAAATACTTCATATTCACAGAAGACAGAATATGGGGAGGGGGGTGGGACTGAGAATAGTCAGTATGCCACTGAACTTTTTTTAGTAGTTTCTGGGTCACCAACACAGGAGGGAGAAAGATTCTTACCACCCGGTTCCACAGGGCACCCTGTTTACTTTGCATATCCGGGGTAAGGCGGATATACTGGGTCATCACCATGGCATTGCCCATCAGATTCCACAGGGAGGAACTGCTTGTGCCCACACCTACGGGGAAGAAGTAGATCAGTTCATTCTCTTCAACCCCAACCCATTTGGAAAACCGCCATGGACCCTCTGAAAGCTGGAGTCATCTTTCTTCCCCCTTCATATGAGTCCCACCTCCTGTCACTCAGTAAATCTTAACTCTTTACCACCTTTCTTCTTTTCACAAAGCCTTTCTCAGGTGAAGACCCTAGAGCACATCAGAGCTGTCACTTCATCCACGCCACAGTAACCATAGTTCAGATTCATTCTTCCCCATTTTATATGTGAGTAAATTTTAGCACCGTGAAAGAAAAAATTTCCCCAGTTATACCAAAAAGAGCTTGACCCTCTGGGGCTCTAGGGCTTAATCACATTATTTCTTTGAACAAGAAGCTACTTTCCCCCTTACCGCAGACTATCAACCCCTTGCAAGTGAGAACTCTTGTTACCCACAGTATTTGCAAGGAGAAGGCACTGGAGACATCCTCTAAGTGAATAAGCGATCACCCTTAGCAGCAGAGTATACCTCCTTTATGCTTCGTGTTTTTGTTTGTATGCTGTCGCCATACCCTCCAGTAGGGAAACACACTCGTGTTAATTAAGCCATCCGCACTGATTTGGTCCTCTTTGTAGCTAACCATGTAAATTTGCTGGTTGATAAGTTGTGCCTAGTGGCCTATGTACACTAAACACAGCAAAGCTAACCAGCCTCTTTCATCGATAGGGCTTCTGGACTGGAGAAGAACAGGTGTCTTAATTGACAACAGAATTTTATCTTCTCAGTGCGGCCAAGTTCTACCCCAGTTCTGCCTCATGCTTTATTTCTAGCACATCCACAGCTCCATCAGGAGCCCAGCTCACTGCTAGTGGCCCTCAATCACGGTCCACCGTTCGCAGTTCTCTGCCCTGCCCACATTCCACCTGTTCATCTCTAACTCCCCTTCATCCACGCCGGGCGCTAGTGGCATCCGAGAACCCTGCTTCGACCTGCTGGAAACTTCCAGGACTAATTCCGAGGGGTGGGGAGAGAGAAAGCTGACCCCTGTCCTCTGGATCCGTGGCTCCCGAACACAGCGAGAGTCCCCAGGGGCTCCCACCCGCCGCCGCCAGCTTCCTCGGGGTCACGAAGCCCTTCGCCGCCCCCGCCTCTACGGACAAGCTCAGGTCCCGAAGCCCTCCCGGTGCACGACCACCTCGCCCCCGGCGCCTCACCCTGGTAGGGCTTCGACAGCGAGTGCTCCCGTTTCAAGTACTCGAACGTTTGACCCGCCCCGACTTGCCGTGGCCCCTGCCCAGACCCCAGCAAAAGGAGAAGGAGCAACATCCTGGAAACTTCCCGTGCCGACAAACGCCGCCGCCACCGCCGCCACCACCCAGAGGGTGCCAGGGCCACCGCCATCTTTCCCACCGCCGTCCCTTCACTAAAGGCCCGCCCCGTCGTCCAAGCCATTGGTCCGTGGGACCATCTGCTTCACGTCCTATTGGCTCTCATATAATCCCCGCCCCCGCAGGTGAGACTTTCACCGATTGGCTGGCTTGAGTACCAGTTGCCTTGCCAACCCGCCTGGACTCGCTTACGTTTTTGCATTTATCCTGAGCGCCACTAGGCCTTCTGGCATACATGGTGATCTTCATTTTGTGTCTGCGTTCTGGAGTAAATTTAAAGAGATGAAATGCTTCTTCTAGTCCCCACGCAAACCTTCTAGCCTCACTGCCACTCACTCACTCACTCACTCCTGACTGTACAGAGCTACCAATCAAGAGGCTATAAAACTGAAAGGAGAAATAGAGAAATTAACGACTCAAGTAGCTGGAAAATTATCAAATTTATAAGAGGCTTGAAGAGTACTCATCAAACAACTTGACCTGATGACATTCATAAAACCAGCCAACAATGGCAGAAGATATATTCTCTTCTGTGAAAAAGAAACATTTACCAAGATAATCTGAGCCAAAAAACTCGAAACCTCTGCAAATTTAAAAGAATTGAAAGCACACAAAGAATATTCTCCTATCGTGATGGTATTATACTAGAAGTCTGTAACAGAAAGATTTCTGAGAAATCCCCAAATGTTTGGAAAGTAAACTCACTTCTAAATAATCTGTGAGAGAGTAGGGGGCTCTGGGGGACTTCAGCAGGTCCTCTGAGAAAGGAAACAGAATAATCAGTCCTTTACCTGTTAGTGTAATCATATCTCCAGCCCTGAAGCTAAAAAACTGAGATTCATCCAAGCTTCCATTCTCTTCCTCACCAATTCCATTACCCAACCAATAAATAACTGATGGTTTTAGTCTTAATTATTTCTCAGAGCCACCACAGCCTTTTCATCCCTCCCTTTGTCTTTCTGCTGGACAACAGCAGCAAGTGCCCCAACTGTTGTTCTGGCCACCATCATCAATGTGGCCATCCAAGTGCCGTGTAGCCATGCTCTTTCCTGAGTGTCAGGGTTAAGCCAGTTCGTATTTATAAAGCTGTTAGAGTAGTTTCTGGCATGTTGTAAGCACTGCTTCTATTTAGTCCCTAAGTCTTGTCCCACTCGTTGCAACCCCATGGACTGCAGCACGCCAGGCTTCCCTCTCCTTCACTGCCTCCCAGAGTTTGCTCAAACTCATGTCTATTGAGTTGGCAATGCTATCTCACCATCTCATCCTCTGTCACCTTCTTCTCCTTTTGTCTTCAATCTTTCCCAGCATCAGGGTCTTTTTTAGTGAGTGGGCTCTTTACATCAGGTGGCCAAAGTGCTGAAGCTTCAGCTTCAGCATCAGTCCTTCCAATGAATATTCAGGTTGGATTTCCTTTAGGGCTGACTGGTTTGATCTCCCTGCAGTCCAAGTATCAACATTATTAACAGAGCCCATGATGATTCCCAGGTGGCGCTAGCGATAAAGAATCTGCCTGCCAATGCAGGAGATGCAAGAGATGCAAGTTCAATCCCAGGGTTGATAAATTCCCCCAGAGGAGGAAAATTGCAACTCACTCCAGCATTCTTTTCCCTGAAAAATTCCATGGACAAGAGGAGCCTGGCAGGCTACAGTTCATGGAATGAAAAAGACCTGGACCCGACTGAGCACACACACAAATGAGGGTTCACCATCACCTGAGAGGAACAGATTCGGACCCCTCAACTTAGCACACAAAGCCCTCTGCCATCTGACCCACAGTCCCCTTCCTTCATCTACGTGCTCCAGTTTCCCTGTTCCCTCTTCTTTTCCCCAATCCACTTCCTCTGAAAGCCTTCCCTGACTCCCTCAGGCACTCTGAGCTTTCAGTGTTCCAATAACATTTCTTACAGAGCATTTGCTTGTTTTCCTGATAGACTTAATCAAAGTTAAATCTTTCTTTCTTGAGCATAAATATATGTAATAGGAGATACATGACTATGAGGGCTTCCTACGTGGCTCAGTGGTAAAGAATCCACCTATACCAATGCAGGAGCTGCAGGAGACTTGGATTCAATCCTTAGATTAGGAAGAGCCTCTGGAGTATGGAGTTGCAACCCACTTCAGAAGGGAATGGTTACCCACTCCAGTATTCTGGCCTGGAGAATTTAATGAACTGTATAGTCCAAGGGGTCGCAAAGAGTCAGACATGACTGAGCAACTTGCACTTTCACTTCACTTTTCAGTATTCTTGTCAAGATAATCCCATGGACAGAGAAGCCTGACAGGCTATAGTCATGGGATCGAAAAGATTCAGACATGACTGAGGTGATCGAGCACACAAACACACATGAATATGAGCCTGTTTTATGCAGGATCGACTTTTTAAAATTGAAGTTGTCACAGCCATTGATCTTTAACACACTCCACACAAAGCAGATGACTGGGTGATAAAACCTTAGGAATTGAATGAATCTATTTGTGTCATATCCTGGCTTTAAAATCATTCATGCTTCCAATTACTAGGAGTTAAAATTCAAACTCCCTAGTGTTTGAAGGCCCTGCTCAGCCTGCAGCAAGTCAGGCTACATGTGTTTATTACCATGTGTGTCATCCTGAATTACAGAGCTCAATTAGCAGAGTATGTGTTTGTTGCCCCAGCAAGTCTGGGTGCTCCTGGACCACAGGGAACACATCTTACTCATTTCCTATCCCAGGCCCCACCCACTTCCTGACTCTTTAACCCATCACCCAGCACATAGTAGGGATTCTAATTATTTTTAGTAAAACAATGTGCATTGTATTTCTCTGTCAGCTGGAATTTTTTTTATGGTGGTAAAATAGACAAAAAATAAGACTTTCCATTTTAACCATCGTTAAGTATATGGTTCAGCGGCATTAAGTACATTCACATTGTTGGACAGCCTGTCAGTTGGATTCTCTGTAGATTATGTCAGGAGATCTCTCGTTTTAAAATTCAATACAATGAATAAAAAGGGAATAAAAGAAGGGTGTGAAAGACAAAATGCACAGGACCATAAATCAGACTGTTGCAAAAAGGAGAATGCTCACTAGTGAGGAATGTATCATAGGAAAAGAGGGAGACCTGGGGTTTTATAGGGGCAGGTAAACAAGGAGCCATCACGATGAAGGCTGGAGAGAATCTTATCTGAGTTAGCGAGGAAGTGTAGAAGTGAGTCTTATCTTGGAATATTCTGTAACAGAATATTCTGTAACTAGCCTCCTTTAAGGTTAGTCCTTTTCAGAACTAAAAATGGGATGGGGAGGGGACACAAAGACAGGGAAGCATTTTTTGACTGTAGCTGCTTTCCAGAATTACAGGGTTCAGACGGAGTTCGACATGTTCAGGTGTGGAAGGGAGGTGGAGGGGAAGAGAAAAAGGAGCCTTGTCCCCCTCCAGCATGGTCCTACACACACAGACGCATGAAAGCTGGGTCAGGTCTTGACCTACCACCCTTTTGTGCTAAGTCACTTCAGTCGTGTCCAATTCTTCATGACCCCATGGACTGCAGCCTGCCAGGCTCCTCTATCCATGAGATTTCCCAGGCAAGAATACTGGAGAAGTTTGCCACTTCCTTCTCCAGGGGATCTTCCCAACTCAGGGATCAAACCCACATCTCTTGGGTCTCCTGCATTGGCAGGCAGGTTCTTTACCACTAACACCACCCTTTCAGCTGCCTGACATTCCTCTTTTCTCCACGGAATCACGATCTGGGGTTGCACATCTCCAAGGAGGGCGCATTCATGTACAAAGTGAACTGTGCATTCTGGAGTTCTGGATAATTCCTAGCTTCCTGTCTTCAAAATCAGACAGGCACCTCCACTCAGGAGCACCTGGAAGCCTCATGCTCCCCTACTCCAGGCAAGAGACTCCAGGTAGAAGCTTGGCCCCATCCTTTCTTCTCTCTCCCATCCTTCAATTCTTTTTTTTTTTTTTCAGTGAAGCATGGTTGATTCACAATATTGTGTTAGTACCACCCTTCAGTTCTAAACCTTGACATTCCATTTAAATCTCACCCAAGTCTAGGACACCGAGCAAGGTTTAACATCAGGCCTTCTATTCTTCCAGGTAGACCATTCCTTGATCCTCAGAAATCCAGGTTGAGCCTTGTGGTTGGGCTCATCTTCAGCCCCATAGTTACATCTGACCTGGCTCCACCCCCCCCCCCCCCCCCGCATTCCCAGCAGACTCTGGAGGACAGAAGTGGACAGTAGCTCGAACATTAACCAGTGGCAATGCATAAATTCTGACTTCCCAACAAGTCACAATTTTAAATAGCCTGGAGTGCTTTTGCCATGTACAGTTGCCTGAGACTCGCTCCCAGACACCTGATTCATAAGTCTGGGGAAGGGCCTAGGGATTTGGTTTCAAAAATCACCCCTCAGAGAATCTGCCCTGAGCCAATTTCCAGACCCACAGCCCTCTCCAGTCTCTCTTTTCAACATCACAAGGACTTGGTGCGGTAGGCAAGGCAGCCACTGCTCCACTTTCAGATGATGACATTTGTTCTCAGTTAACAGAATAAATTTCAAGCAGCTTACAGCACCTGAATTTAGAGATAAAAATCAGTCATTGTTCAGTCGCTCAGTTCTGTCTGACTATTTGCAACCCCAGACTGCAGCACGCCAGGCTTCCCTGTCCTTCACCATCTCCCAGAGTTTGCTCAAACTCATGTCCATTGATCCAGTGATGCCATCCAACCATCTCATCCTCTGTCGTCCCCTTCTCCTCCTGCCTTCAATCTTTCCCAGCATCAGGGTCTTTTCCAATGAGTTGGCTCTTTGCATCAGGTGGCCAAAGTATTGAAGCTTCAGCTTTAGCATCAGTCCTGCCAATGAATATTCAGGACTGATTTCCTTTAGGATTGACTGCTTTGATCTCCTTGCAATCCATGGGACTCTCAAGAGTCTTCTCCAACACCGAAGTTCAAAAGCATCAATTCTTTCTTTATGGTCCAACTCTCACATCCATACAAAACTACTGGAAAAACCATAGCTTTGACTATACATGCCTTTGTTGTCAAAGTAATATCTCTGCTTTTTAATATGCTTTCTAGGTTGGTCATAGCTTTTCTTCCAAGGAGCAATCGTCCTTTAATTTCATGGCTGCAGTCACCACCTGCAGTGATTTTGGAGCCCCCCAAAATAAAGTCTCTCACTGTTTCCATTGTTTCCCCATCTATTTGCCTGCCATAAAGTGATGGGACCGGATGCCATAATCTTAGTTTTCTGAATGTTGAGTTTTAAGGCAGTTTTTTCACTCTCTTCTTCCACTTTCATCAAGAGGCTCTTTAGTTTTTCTTTGCTTTCTGCCATAAGGGTGGTGTCATCTACACATCTGAGGTTATTGATATTTCTCCCAGCAGTCTTGATTCCAGCTTGTGCTTCATCCAGGCTGGCATTTCGAATGATGTACTCTGCATATGAGTTAAATAAGCAGTGTGATAATATACAGCCTTGATGTACCCCTTTCCCAATTTGGAACCAGTCTGTTGTTCATAGGGTCTTCCCTGTAGCTCAAGTGGTAAAGAATCTGCCTGTAATGCGGGAGACCTGGGTTCGATCCCTGGGTCAGGAAGATCCTCTGGAGAAGGGAAAGGCAGTCCATTCCAGTATTCTTGCCTGGAGAATCCCACAGATAGAGGAGCCTGGCAGGCTACAGTCTGTGGGATTGCAATGAGTCGGACACGACTGAGCAACTAACCCACTACTACTATGAGTACGTTGTTCCACGTCCAGCTCTGACTGTTGCTTCCTGACCTGCATACAGGTTTCTCAGGAGGCAGGTAAGGTGGTTTGGTATTCCCATCTCTTTAAGAATTTCCCACAGTTTGTTGTGATCCACACAGTCAAAAGCTTTAGTGTAGTCAATGAAGCAGAAGTAGATGTTTTCTGGAATTTTGTTGCTTTTTCGATGATCCAATGGATGCTGGCAATTTGATCTCTGGTTCCTTTTCTAAATCCAGTTTGACCATATGGAACTTCTTGGTTCACGTAATGTTGAAGCTCAGCTTGGAGAATTACTTTAAAATACCTTGGGGGAATATGGTGTGTGTTCAGGCCAGGGTAGGATAGATTGAAAAAAAGAGAAAAGGCAGCAGGATATTGATAAATATTGAAACTGAGTTATGAATTCCCTCTAGCTTTATAGATGTTTGACAGTTACCATAATAAAAAGCTTTATAAAATTTCCTTTGGAGATGATCAGGAAATGTGCTGGGTATACATTTTGTGTGTGTGTGTGTGTGTGTGCGGTGTTTTCTAAATTTCATTTTGAAAACTGTAATTAGCTATAATCTGCAAAGATCATTATGACCCATCCAAAACAATCTTGTCATAACTAAAAAGAAAGGGATCTACAATCTAGAAAAAAGAAGACTCAGGGATAAAAATCTGTCAGGGTGTATCAATTCTGTCCAAGGGAGAGGCTGTTTCCAAATGGCCTGTGTTGGATATTCAAATCAAGCCTATTTTATTAATATATTCATAAGGATTTCCCACTGAACACTCTAGCCCTTTCAGCAGTTTTTAAAAAAATTTTTCATTTGAAGGATAATTGTTTTACAGACTCTTAGCAGCTTAATTCGGAGAGGACAGTGGCACCCCACTCCAGTAGTCTTGCCTGGAGAGTCCCGTGGATGGAGGAGCCTGGTGGGCTGCCGTCTGTGGGGTCGCACAGAGTGGGACATGACTAAAGCAACTTAGCAGCAGCAGCAGCAGTTTAATTTCTCAATATATTAAGAAATTGAGCTTCCCAGGTGATACAGTGAGAAAGAATCCGCCTGCCAATGCAGGAGACACAAGAGACATGGGTTCGAGTCCTTGGGTCAGGAAGATCCCCTGGAGAAGGAAATGGCAACCTGCTCCAGTATTCTTACCTGGAAAATTCCATGGACAGAGGGAGCATTGATGGACTATAGTCTATGGGGTCACAAAGAGTTGGACACGATTGAGCATACACACACATATTAAGAAATTAGTGTCAGTATATTATTATATTGCAAATACTAGTATATTAGTTAAGAAATTTATATTTGGGAGCATATCTGGTGGCTCAGTGGTAAAGAATCTGACTGCTAATGCAGAATATAAGAGTTTGATCCCTCATCCAGGAAGATCCCATGTGCCTAGGGGCAGCTAAGCCCATGCCCCACAATGACTGAGCCTGCGCTCTAGAGCCTGGGAACTGCAACTGACTACTGAAGCCCGCATGCCTAGAGCCTATGCTTCCCAGTGAGAATAGCCACCAGAATGAGAAGCCTGTGTACAAAATCAAAGAGAAGCCCCCACTTGCCGCAACTAAAGACAATCCGCAAGCAGCAGTGAAGATCCAGCACAGTCAAGAATACATTAATTTAAAAAAAGAAATTCATGTTTGGGTTGACCACTTAGTTATGTGTTTAATTAGTGTGGCCTACCCTCCCCAATCTATTAACTCATCAGTGAATTAATAAAAGTCAGTGTCCTAAGGACCAGAACTCAGATCTGCAATGACTTGATGAAGTGGTGGAACGCCTACAGATTAGGGACGGCCTTTAGGCATCCAGATGCCTGTTTGTCAGAGTTGGGACATAAGTGTCATCAAGAATTGCAGGCTGGGGGTGGGGGAGGGAGGAGAACCCTGGCATATTTGAGTTGGAATGAAAACCTCTGCCCTTTTGAAACCCAGCTCCACTGTATGACCTTGGGCAAATTATATAATCTCTCTGAGCCTCAAATTCATTATCTGTAAATTGGGTGTGATGAAATTTACCACGCTGGATTGCTGACTGCATTAAACTAAAGAATGCATAAAAGATGCACAAGCACCTTGCTGATTCTAAAGAGTGCCTTAAGTACAGAAATTACTATTGTTTGGAAAGCTTTGTTATGGCTTGTCCACAGTGTTCTGGACTGTGTCCTGGTCCTTTTGGAAGGAAGTACCTCTGTCAGGGTTGCTTTCTAAATGAAGTGGAAACCACTGGCTTATTTGAGGATATTGCTCAGAGATCTGGGGTGCAGAGTGGGAGTTGTGTAATGTGCAAATTTTATCACTGGGGTTTCTAATTAGAAATACAATAAGTTATAGTTTTATAGGACTTCCCTGGTAGCGCAGATGGTAAAGAATCTGCCTGCAATGCAGGAGACCAGTGTTTGATCCCTGGGTTGGGGAGATCCCTTGGAAAAGGGAATGGCAACCCACTCCTCTTTTCCTTTCTGAAGAATCCCACGGAGAGGAGCCTGGTGGGCTACATACAGTCCATGGGGCCTCAAAGAGTCGGACACAACTGAGCAACTAACACACATAACTTTGAAGGTCAAACAGCCAAGTAAAGTCTTTGTTGGGTGTAATTTTCCTCATTCTCCTTCCTGTGGAAGATGGATGGATGGAGGAGCCCTGACCTCTCCAGGAGCTGGATGAGTGCTTAGGTACAGCTGAGCTGCAGCCACGAGAGAAGCCATGGGGGGGAGGTGGATGAGGCTGGACATTCTCACTCTGTGCAGAGAATTCAGAGCCCATCACAGCAATGGCAGGCTCTTCAGGGTGACTGGGAGCCATAGGGTCTAGGGAAGCCACCCTTTGCCTTTGGAAATCAACCTGGTTCGAAGTTCTAATTCAGTCTGATGATGGCCATTTCCAAAGTCACGTAGAAGTTTGTTGGCTCTGGGAGGAAGCCAAGTAGTCAAGGTGAGACTAAACACTAATGGACAAAATCTGAAGATTAATGTACAAGAAGCCCAGTTATAAAAATATGGTTCTATTTCTTTAAATTGTATTCTATTTAGAATTTTTTTAAACAACCATACACATGCATGTCTGGGCTTCCCAGGTGGTGCTAGTGGTAAAGAACCCACCTGCCAATGCAGCAGATATAAAAGATGCAGCTTCAATCCCTAGGTGGGGAAGATGCCCTGGGGGAAGACATGGCAACCCACTCCAGTATTCTTCCCTGGAGAATCCCATGGACAGAGGAGCCTGGCAGGCTACAGCCCATAGGGTTGCAAAGAGTCAGATACGACTAAGCATCTTAGCACACATGTATGTGTGTTTTATAATAAAGATTTCTGTTTTCTGTCTTGAAGACTTATGATGCCCTTTGGTTTCAACACTTAGTGAAAATGACAGCTGGGAAAGCATCAGCAGTAGACATGTTTTAGTTTCAGGACATGGCTCTGTTGACCTTGCCTAGTTGTATGACCTTGGGCAAGTTATTTTACCTCTTTGGGACCTGATTTTTCTATCTGTAAAAAGAGAATAATAATAATAACCCTATTCATGAAATTGCTATAAATATTTAAATGAGAAAAGGAGTTCAAAGGGCAGTGCCTGGCACATAGTACTCACTAGATAGGAGCTTTTTTTGTTAATAGCTACCTGTCCCTTCACATTTGAATTGCAATAGCAGTTTCCTCCTAGGCTTTACTGGTGGCTTAACTGTAAAGAATCCACCTGCCAATTCAGGAGACCTGGGTTTCAATCCCTGGTTGGGGAAGATCCCCTGGAGGAGGGCATGACAACCCACTCCAGTATTCTTACCTGGAGAACTCCATGGATAGAGGAGCCTGGAGGCTACAATCCTTGAGACCGCACAGAGTTGGACACGATTGAGTGGCTAACACTTTCATTTTTCCGCTATATATAAAAACCTAGGCCAGATTCCTAGTTGGCCCTTCTTGGTGTCCTGCCCACCCTAGGTCAGCTGTTGTGGCCTAGGGTACTTTGGTTCAGGCCTGGTCAGTTGCCCACCTCCACTAGAAACCATGAAAATGCCAGTGGGACAGGTTCCCAGAGGAAAAGTATGAAAGTGTTAGTTGTTCAGTTGTGTCTGACTCTTTGTGACCCCATGGACTGTAGCTTGCCAGGGTTCTCTGTCCATGGAATTCTCCAGGCAAGAGCACTGGAGTGGGTAGTCACTTCTTTCTCCAGGGGATCTTCCTGACCCAGGGATCAGGAAGTCTGGCCTTCTACGTTGCGGACATATTCTTTACCCCCTGAGCTACCAGGAAAGCAAGCCCCAGAGAAGAGGGGAGGTGCCATTTCCAGGAGAAGGGGAAGGAAGCTGAGCAGACCAGAACAGAGGACCACTACTACCTCTAACCTTGCTGGTCTGGCCTTTACCTTCCTCCCTTGGTTACCCAGGAAGAATCCAAGATCAAAGACTCTAAATTAGAATAGAACCTATTTATCTGATCCGGTTCCCTCAGGTTAAAGTTAAAGACCCTGAGGCCAGCAAGATGAGCTGGTTGCGGAAGGCTCCACAGGTGTTTGGTGACTTGGCAGTTGTTTGAGCTCTTGGGAATAAATATCTGAAAGGCCATCTCCTTTCTGGGTCAGGCTGGGAGCCAATAAGATTCGGGAATCAGGAACTTGGCTCACTGATCTGCTGGGCTGATTTATTGCCACGTGTGGATTATGGCATGCACTGTGGGTGTGAGGGCCATTTACAAAGAGAGTCTTCTAACTCCCACCATCCTCATAGGCACTCCCAAAGGGAATTCCAGTGGATGCTCATGAGCAGTGCCTGAGACTAGTGTTTTTCAAGTTGTGAATCTGTCAAGACATCAATTTAGTTAGGTCAAGATCAGATTTTTTCTTTTTTTAAGAAATAGAGTAGAGGAGAAATGATATCAAGGGGTAAATATGAAACAGTTTTCTCAGTTACAACTTTATACATAAAGCTACTGGCTAAATGCTTTCCTCTCGTTTCCCATCCTTGGCCCCAACGGTGTTTTTCCCATCCTCTTTTTAAGGAAAATCCAATTCATTCTATAAACGAATATGGAATGCTGAATATTCTAGATATAGAGATGACTATGACACAGTTTTTGCCCTTGAAGTGTTCTCGGCCAGTGGGAATTGACCTCCAGTCCAGAGTAGGGGAGAGATGAAAATGGAAAGGGCAGAGAGTGGCGGAATACTTTGCAGAAAGACAGCCCCTGGGCAGTGGGAAGGGGGCAAGGGGCACTTTCGTATTTTACTTTATACACCCTGTGCTATTTGAATTTATTTCAATGAACATGTATAACTCAGTTATTTTATAAGCCTAGTAAAAATATAAAAAATACACAAATAGAGAAATGAATGAAAGGTACAGTAATATGAAAGTCCTAGCCTGGGTAAGGGGAAAGAAACCAAGGTTTACAGAGCAGTGCTTAAAGAAAATTTTTTTTTTCATTTATTTATTTGGCTGTGTGGGGTCTTCATGCAGGATCTTTAGTTACGGAGTGCGGGATCTAGTTCCTTGATCAGGGATCAAAATCAAGTCCCCCTGAGTTGGGAGCTCGGTGTCTCAGCCACTGGACCACAGGGGAAGTTCCCAGAGCAAAACTTTCAAACGTGGACTTATTTGGTCCTTTTAATACATCAAGAAAAGTTTCTTGTTCATTTTTTTTTTTTAATTTTCCTCTTTTAGCTATATGAATTCTTATTCTGGATAGACATCATGGTCATCATTTTTATCATTATTATCATCAGTTTAAGCAGGTCTTCAGTCTACAAAAGAGTTATTGGAAATCAGTAAAATGTTATTATGATCTTCATCTTTAAAGTGGAGAAACCAAAGTCATAAGAGGCCAGCACTTTGCACCAGTTTACCAGCTGGTCAGGTTCAAAGCCCATGATATTTCCTCCAAGAAAAAGAGTTGGAAACTAGGGACAATGACTCTGAAAACCTTTCTTAAGTCTCCGTAAATACTCAGGGTTTGTTATCTTGCTTTTCCTAGTTTTTCTCTAGTGATGAGCCATTAATTTGTTAAAATAGTAAAGGGTCCTGGGACTGGTAGTCCAGTGGTTAAGACTTCCCCTTCCAGTGTGGTGGGGGGCAGGGGCGCGCGGGTTCAACCCCTGGTCTGGGGGCTAAGATCCCACATGGCTCTCTGCCAAAAAAGCAAAAAACAGAAGAAATAGTGTAACAAATCAAATAAAGACTTTAAAAAAATGATCCACATCAAAAAAAAGGGGGTGGGGCAATCTTTATGTTTTGGGAGGTAGAAGGGAAAGCTTGCTGGGGTTGCCAGTCCTGGGGCCAGAAGGTGTTCCAGTACTTCTCAGGGGGAGGGAAGCAGGGGAGGGGGACAGGGGGCAGAGGCCTGGGCCTGAGGGCCACCCTCACATCCATTGCTGCCTGAGGTTCTCATAGGGGACCTGGGTTAGCAGGGGCTCCCCAAGCCTGAGCTTGCGTGGTGTTAGGTCTATCTGATCAGGATCCTGAGTGGGAGCCGTCTCTCCCTCCCAGCAGCGTGAGCCCTTTGTATGACACTCCCTACACTTACACTCCACCAGCCTCCCGTCCTCCTTTCCCACGGAGGCCCACGGGGACCCCATGTGGTCTTGTTCAGGCCTCAGTGATCTTCCGCTCATCCTCAGCTGATTTTCTCCCTCTGCAGGAAAGGGAAGGGAAAGGACAAGAAGACTGGCTGGAGTTCGATGGGGAGACAGGGGAGCTAAGGCCATCTGCACGTCCTCTGAAAATCCTGGCTACCTCTTTCCCAGTGTCGTCGTGGTTACTGATCACATACTGAGCTCTCACCGTGGGCCAGACTTCCTCTCACTAGGCACTCAAGGATGCCCCAGAGTCCTAGGTCGTGCAAGTGATCTGTGGATAAGCCAACCCCCGCACTGGGCCTCCAGAGCTCTGCCTGAATCCCCATAGTGGGGCATCCTGCCTCCCGTGGGCCTGTCCCAAAGGAGAACAACCTGTCCTATGGCAATAGGAAGCCTACCCAATGAATACAAATGCTCCTCCCCCTTGCCACTCTGGCATTTGACTGCCTGTCAGAGGCACATCCTTTTATGGGCCTGGATCCGCTGACCCGACATTTTCATCCACTTCTCTGGCTCAATGAAGAGTCTTTCTCACACACAAGGTCTCCATGTCCCCACTCCCTGGGATGACGTGAGTTGGGATGTGAGTCAAGGCAACATCCAGGGTCAACCACCCTGGCAGTCCAGTGGTTAGGATTCTGTGCTTCCAATGCTGGGGAGCAGGGGTTCAATCCCTGGTCGGGGAACTAAGATTCCACTTGCCCCTAGGCATGCCTGCCCCAGAAAAGAGCAGCATCGCGCAAACTCCATGCTTGCTCCATCCCTCGGAGGAGGGACAGCTGCCCCTTCCCTTCCGAAACAATTAAATGGCACAGATCTGTCCTGCAATGCTCAGTTACTGTAGACTTACGGACAGTGGTGAACAGGCCATGGCATGTATTTTTTAAAATATTAATTAATTTATTTTTGGCCATCTTGGGTCTTAGCTGCAACATGCAGGATCTTTGTTGTAGTGTACAGGCTTCTCTCTAGTTGTGGTGTGAGAGCTTAGTTGCTCTGTGGCATGTGAGATCTTAGTTCCCCAACCAGGAATCAAACCTGAGTCCCTTGCCTTAGAAGGCAGATCCTTAACCACTGGACCACCAGGGAAGTCCTCAGAGCATGTATTGAGGATGGCCCGTGTCTCACTCTGCTGCTATCCAGGCTCTCATACCCCAGGCCCACAGCATCCCTGAAGCCTCTGTCCAGTGTGGGGGCTGTGGCAGGCCTCAGGCTCTGAGTTCCACCAGCAGACGGGCAGCTGTTCTGCCCGCAGCTCCCCATTGTGTAGACCCAGAGGTTGAAGAGGCCTAAGAAACCAGCCTGGGAGGATCCCAGCCTCGGGAGTAGGGGCAGGAGAACCCAGGTCACTAATTCAAGACCTTGTTCATCAAGGATCCTCAGTGTCAGCACAATGCCAGGTATAGAAAGAGCAATAAACCTTTTAGGTTGTCTCCCTGCACAGGACCAGAAAGGAGTGGACTCAACCACGGGAACTGTAGACATGCTGGTGCTCCTATTTCATTTAGTCTGTTTTCCAATTTCTCCATCTCTTCTTCTTCTTTTTTTTGATGTTCTTTTTCAAACCTTTATCAAATGTAGTAGAAAAACTTTTGTATAGATATATATAAATAGTAAGGGCTTCCCAGGTGGCACTAGCAGTAAAGAACCTGCCTGCCAATGCTGGAGACATAAGAGACTCTGGTTCAATCCCTAGGTCAGGAAGATCCCCTGGAGGAGGGCATGGCAACCCATTCTTGTATTCAAGTATTCTTGCCTGGAGAATTCCATGGACAGATAAGCCTGGCAGGCTACAGTTCATAGGGTTGCAAACAGTCAGACACAACTGAAGCGCCTGGCATGCAAGTACATATAAATACTATGTATAATATATATACATTAGAAAACTTATGAACTTTTGCCTAAAATATTAATGGCATTTTGGTTCCACTTATTTGACTTAGTATGAATAGAATGCTAGATTTCTAATTAAAAAAATAGATATGCAACAAGAACAAAAGTTTACTATATAGCACAGGGAACTATAGTCAATATCTTGTAATAACCTAGTGGAAAATAGTCTGAAAAATAATATATGTGTATATATATATATATAACCGAATCACCTTGTTATGTATCTGAAACATTGTAAGTTAACTATACTTCAATGAAATATATATATTAATAAAAAATACATATATTTAAAAAACCACACACACAGGAGCTGTAGACAGGCTGCCATAGGGCCGGGAAAGAACGCTTCAGGCCCATGTCAAGAACCCCAATGTTCATCGCAGCACTGTTTATAATAGCCAGGACATGGAAGCAACCTAGATGCCCATCAGCAGACGAATGGATAAGGAAGCTATGGTACATATACACCATGGAATATTACTCAGCCATGAAAAAGAATTCATTTGAATCAGTTCTAATGAGATGGATGAAACTGGAGCCCATTATACAGAGTGAAGTAAGCCAGAAAGATAAAGAACATTACAGCATACTAACGCATATATATGGAATTTAGAAAGATGGTAATGATAACCCTATATGCAAAACACAGATGTACAGAACAGACTTTTGGACTCTGTAGGAGAAGGCGAGGGTGGGATGTTTCGAGAGAACAGCATCGAAACATGTATATTCTCTAGGGTGAAACAGATCACCAGCCCAGGTGGGATGCATGAGACAAGTGCTCGGGCCTGGTGCACTGGGAAGACCCAGAGGAATCGGGTGGAGAGGGAGGTGGGAGGGGGATCGGGATGGGGAATACTTGTAAATCCATGGCTGATTCATGTCAATGTATGACAAAAACCACTACAATATTTTAAAGTAATTAGCCTCCAACTAATAAAAATAAATGAAAAATAAAATAAAATAAATAGGACAAAAAAAAAAAGAATAGAGTGCTTAGGGGGACTTCCCTGGCAGTCCAGCAGCTAAGACGCCCTGATCCCAATGCAGGGAGCCCAGGTTTGATTCCTGGTCCGGGAACTAGATCCTGCATACCACTATTAAGATTAATTAATTAAGATCCCGAATGCCACAACTAAGACCCGGTGCAGTCAAATAAATAATAATAATAGTAATAAATTAATAAAGAATGGAGTGCTTTGGGAGGCTTGGGGGGGTCAGGTATCAGGACCTCTCGGAGAAGGATCCTCTCTAAACTCCTTACTTGCAAATGAAGGAAACTCAGGTGAGTTAAGGCTTCTGCCCCAGGTAGAGGAACAGGCCTGCCCCCTAAAGGAGGGAGGATTCTCACTTGCAGGTCCCTTTCTGCTATTCTCACAGCCTGGTTCACAGGAGCAAGATATGATGGCCCAGGCCTCCTGTAAATTAAAACACCTCCATCTCCACATGGTCCTCATGTGCTGCGGGAACTCTGCAGATGAAGAAAGGTTAAATGCCCTAACCAGGGACCAAAGCCAGGCAGAGAATGAACATGAACTCCAGTCTGGGCCTCAAATACCTCTTCTGACATTTTCTGGGTTATAATATGTTTGACTTTTTCTGGGAGTCCCTCAGAGAACAAGGAGATGAAACCAATCAATTCTAAAAGAAATCAACCTTGAATATTCATTAGAAGGACAGATGCTAAAGCTGAAGATCCAATACTTTGGCCACCTGATTCGAAGAACTGATTTATTGGAAAAGACGCTGATGCTGGGAAAGATTGAAGGCAGGAGAAGAGGGTGACAGAGGATGAGATGGTTGGATGGCATCATCAACTTAATGGACATGAATTTGAGCAAACTCTGGGAGATGGTGAAGGACAGGGAAGCCTGGTGTGCTGCAGTCCATGGGGTTGCAGAGTGGGACACAACTTAGCGACTGAACAACAACAACGAGTCTTGCCTTCCATGCAGATTGAAGGCCTTGGGAGGGTAAAGAGGAATTTCTTTATTCTGTCTTTCTTTCTTTCTCTCTTTTTAAGACTGTATAAACTATTTAATAACAGATTCCTCCTCTTCTTCGTTTGCAGGACATCAAGGATTCTGGACATTGCAGAAGTTTCCCTTTAAGTTACACTGGGAACCCAGAGCAAGGCTGTATGGACCCCTGCTGGGGTAGCACAGAAAGGGGAATTTCATTTCTTGACTTCATTGGATTGGCTGTATTCACTTAGTCACTGGTGTGAATAAGAGCATGGATGGGTGTAATTAAATGAACTGTGGTGGTTTAGTCGCTAAGTCATGTCTAACTCTTTTGCGACCCCTGGACTGTAGCCTGCTAGGCTCCTCTGTCTGTGGGATTTCTCAGGCAAGAATACTGGAGTGGGTTGCCATTGCCTTCTCCAGGGGCTCTTCCTGACCCAGGGATCGAACCAGCAACTCCCGCATTGACAGGTGGATTGTTTACCACTGAGCCACCAGGGAAGACCCACCCCTTGCATTTTTAACCTAAGTATCTTGAAAGCTTCTGTTTGTTTTTCCTTCTCTTTGCTGGTTTCTGTCATTGGGCTCAGTGCATGCATAGAACGCTTCTGAGTACAGACATCTGAAAAGGGCAAAATAAAAACAGCCAATTGGTCGATAATAGAATGGGAGTCTCTAAGGACTCTGGGGGAGGGCGCTGGTCCTAAAACTGGCTGGAAAGATATGAGGGCAGAAGATTCCTTGAGACTGCACTTGTTCCCAGGCAATAGCACATGCTGGTTGAAGGAGGTAGGTGGAAACAGTGGGTCAATGATTATGCTTGTGTTCTGGGTTGGCCAGTGCCCACCTGAGAGTCCTGTTTTCTGAAAAACTGGCAAGCTGGGCGCTCCCTGTGAAATATGAAGTGAGGGATCTCCCTGCAAGGGATTGCTTTAGGCTGGCCTGGGATGCCACACTCACTACCCCTGCTAACAGGGCTTATTTGAATCAGCCTTCTGCCACCTTTCTAAACACTATATGATTGTTCCTTTCTGTTTAGTCTCTTTCCGGCTGGTATTGATTGTTGCTTTTACTGGCAAACAGTACCCCATTATAAAAATAAACACCAGTGTTTGTGCAGAGAGACAGTGAAACGGATTTCTGTGTCTCCAGGGCTGGCAAAATCCTTGCTTCAAGACCCAGGGGTCAACCTGGTACTTGATCCTCTCGTCAGCACACCTCTGCGATTATTATAAGGATGTTTGTCTGTCTTCCTCCTTCCCCCTCTAACAGGACCGGCAGCTGCGGTTGGCCTTCCCCCCACACCCTGAGTGCCTGGCACTCAATTCATAGTTGCTGACTGACACTGAGGAGGGCTGGCCAGGAAGCAGTCATTTCAGGGTTAGGTCTGGCGCCGTGCCTCTCAGCTCGTTTCTACACGCAGCTGTCCCGGCTGGTCAGTCACCACAATCTAGGGTTAGGCGTTTGGTCCCGGAAGGGCAGACAGTAACATCAACAACAACAATAGTAATAATAACAGCTACACAGTCAAAGAGCAGTCACAGAGTTGTCCCTTCCTGTTCCATGCCTAGGGCAGCTGTTCCCACAGGCTCATTGAAGCGGTGCTCTGTTAGCGTTTTTTTCTTTTTATTTATTTATTTGGCTGCGTCAGGTCTTAGCTGGGGCATGTGCACTCTTCCTTGCAGTGCGCCAGGGTTCTCTAGTTGCTCTGCTGGCTTAGGTGCCCTGTGGCATGTGAGCTCTTAGTCCCTGGACCAGGGATCAAACCCACATTCCCTGCATTGGAAGGTGGACTCTTAACCAATTGGACCACCAGAGGAGTCCCTGTGTTATCATTTTTACCCCCATTTTACAGATGAAGCAGCTGGCGCTGAGAGACTTTCCAACTTGTCTTACCATAGTCACACTGTTGTAGCCACGCGTTCTGAGAATCAAACTCACTCAGAAGGGCAATGCAGATAGTGGAGTGCAGTTCATTACACCGGTGGGCCCAAGGCAGTCTCCTCTTAGCCAAGGACCCCAACCAGCATTTGTGAAAATCTTTTATACCCCATGTGTACATGTCCAAACCCACCACCCCAAATTCCTTGAAACTGCTCTTAAGATAACAGTCTAGATGGGCCCTGATTTGTGCCTAGACACAATTTCTTCAACTGTAATATGAAAATATCTTAGGGTTGTTTGGGAGGGTTAAAAATATTATGTTTTAAAAATTTTTTTGGCTGAATTGTCTTCATTGCGGCACAGGGGCTTCTCTACCAGGTAAATCTTAAGCACTGGACCAACACGGAAGTCCCTGTATGTGTTGATTGTTGATTGCCTGTTTCTTATCCAAGACTGCCAACTCCAGGGGGCAGGATCTTTGGCTCATTCACTACTATATTGTTTGAGTCTGGAACAAGTGCCCGGCACAGGAGCGCTCAGTATTTGTGTACTAAAGGAAAATGGCAGACCATGCCCCTTCTATCTGCATTCCCTGTATCTGGTTCCCCAGATTTCCCCTCCACTGGCCCCAGAGATCTCTGGCCTGGTCCTGGGGATCAACTTCTGGCCTCTGGACAAGGTGGGCAAAAGCCCCAGGAGTGCAGCGGTCAGAACAATGCCTGTGGACGTGAAGACCTCCCTCAGGCCTCTGCTCTCGGGTTCTCCTTTTCTTTTTTCAAAGCAGGAAAAGCAATTTTCTGGCCCGAGCACCACGTGGTGCTGCTTCGGAGCTTCTTACAGAGAAGAGTCACCGCCTCCGTTGCAGCTTTTTTGGGGAAGGGGAAGGAGCCCAGCAAGCGAGGCCAGGATAGGCTGAGGAGGGGGAACAGTGCGATAGGCAGAGCAGGTCGACGCGGAGGAGAGCAGGACCCGCCAAGACGGCGGAAAAGCTTGCGAGGAGGAGGGTGGGGCGGACAGCCGCCCGCTGCTCCGGCGCTCTCGACCCACGCCACCTTAAACGCCGGACTTCCTTAAGGGAGGGCGCCCGAGCCGCGCGCCAGGGGGCGGAGCCTCCCATGCAAATAAGAGGCGTGGGTCGCGGGGCGGGGCAGATAGGGCGCTGACCTGACGTCAGGCCCGCGGCCGGGACAGTTGGCTCGGCGGCGGCGGAGCGGCAGGAGCGTCGGCGCGAGCAGGGTTGCGCGGCGCGGCGCGGGGAGCGGCGGCGGCCGAGCCGGAGCAACATGGCGCCGGTGGGCGGGGGCGGGCGCCCGGGTGGTGGGCCGGCCCGAGGGCGCCTCCTCCTGGCGGCGCTGGTGCTGCTGGTGCTGCTGTGGGCGCCGGGGGTCCGCGGCCAGGGCGGCCCCCAGCGGAGCGCGATTCTGGGCATGAGGCTGACGAGCTGCAGCAAATCGTGTGAGATAAACACGGATGGCATCATCTCCGTGTCCGAGGGCAGCACGGTGAACCTGAGGCTGTACGGCCAGGGGCTGAACTCCTTCTCCAGCAACCTGATCTCCTTCACTGAGGTGGACAACGCCGAGACCTTCCACAACTCCACCGAGTGCCCCGAGCTCACCAAGGACCTGGTCGTCCAGAAGCTGGTCAACGTGAGCCGCGGGGACACGTCGGGGATGCTGGTGGTGCTCACTAAGTTCCTCCGGAGGAGTGAGAACACGAAACTGTATGCGCTGTGCACCCGGGCGGGCGTGGACAGGCCCTGGCAGAGGTGGACGGACAAGGATTCGCTGCTCCTCATGGTGGAGGAGGCTGGGAGGCTCCTGCCCCTCTGGCTGCACGTCCTCATCATTATGGTGCTGCTGGGGCTGTCGGGCATATTTTCTGGCCTCAATCTGGGGCTGATGGCCCTGGACCCTATGGAGCTGCGCATCGTGCAGAACTGTGGCACTCAGAAGGAGCGGCGCTATGCCCGCAAGATCGAGCCCATCCGTCGCAAGGGCAACTACTTGCTCTGCTCCCTGCTGCTGGGAAACGTGCTGGTCAACACCTCCCTCACCATCCTTCTAGACAACCTCATCGGGTCCGGCCTGGTGGCCGTGGCCTCCTCCACCATCGGCATTGTCATCTTCGGGGAGATCGTGCCTCAGGCCCTGTGCTCCCGACACGGGCTGGCCGTGGGTGCCAACACGATCATCCTCACCAAATTCTTTATGCTGATCACCTTCCCCCTCAGTTACCCCATCAGCAAACTCCTGGATTTCTTCCTGGGTCAGGAGATCCGCACCGTTTACAATCGGGAGAAGCTGATGGAGATGTTGAAGGTGACCGAGCCCTACAATGACCTCGTGAAAGAGGAGCTGAACATGATCCAGGGGGCCCTGGAACTTCGGACCAAGACGGTGGAGGATATCATGACCCAGCTGCAGGACTGCTTCATGATCCGCAGCGATGCCATCCTGGACTTTAACACCATGTCGGAGATTATGGAGAGCGGCTACACCCGCATCCCCGTGTTTGAAGACGAGCAGTCCAACATCGTCGATATCCTCTACGTCAAGGACTTGGCCTTCGTGGATCCCGATGACTGCACCCCGCTCAAGACCATCACCCGCTTCTACAACCACCCGGTGCACTTCGTCTTCCATGACACCAAGCTGGATGCCATGCTGGAGGAGTTCAAGAAGGGTAAGGCGCCCGGAGCGGCTCCCGCATCCCTCTGTGCGGTGCCTCGCGTATCCGGACCTGTTCTGTGTCTACTGATCTTAGCGCTCCATTCATGTGACCCTGTCCATTTGCCCAGCACGTCCTATGCCTCTGCAGAGATGGGCACTCAGGCCAGCAGAAACAGTTCTTAGGCATGTGCCAGGAACTGTGCTTGTGCCCCAGGTGGATCCAAGCAGGGCAAGACAGTCTTGCCCGCGTGGGATCGGGATGGAGTGAGGCCATCCCTCAGGGAGGCCAGCACTGGGGCTTGGAGATTAGGGCATGGTCCTGGAGCCAGCATGTCCTACTGGGGTCGGGTGGGCAAAGGGCTGGGGGACCCAGAAAACCTTCACAGTGGAGGGAACATTTGGGGAGATCCTTAAAAGCTGGGGAGACTTGGTACTTGAGGCAGAGGGAATTCCTTGAGCAGAGAAGCTGAGTTGGGGAGCAGGGGATGTGCTTCTGGTTCAGCAGGTGGTTCCATTCCTGTGGGTACAGGCTCTGCTGATGAGTGGTCAGTAGGGGAGAGACTGAGTCATCCAGGGCCTTGGGAAGAGCCTGAAAGTCAGGGCAGTCAGTCTGCTGGGCGCTCGGAGCTCTGGAAGGTTTTGGAGCCAAGCGAGAATGGTGTCACTGGAGCGCCTGGCCCACGGAAGCCAAGTTGGGAGGGCAGTCACTGGCTCTCTGCCAAGAGCAATGCGAAGTAATGCTTTTGACTGTTCAGTAGAAGCGAGCAGATTAAGTTTTGGTTATTCTATCTTTCCCAGGCGCCGCACATAAGCTTCCCTCCTGAGGTCTGCTGGGTATCTTCAGTCGGCCTGGTTTTTTCCTCACACGTGCTGTTGGTAGTTAGATACTTGGAGGGTTTACTCAGCAGCCTCGGTGCTCAGAGCACACACCCCTTTCTTTACTTCTAGCAAAACTTTCCTCCTGCCTCTCCCGCTCCGAGTGACAGTAAACAAGCCAAGTTAGGGAGCAAAACCCTCCTCGGCCAAAGGCAGTGAGGAGACTAGAAGGGGAGCTCTTTATAAAGGAATGGGGGGGTCACCTAAACCCCAGAACTCTGCTTCACTCCCCACAGGTGGGACTCCTGCTGGCTGAGGCAAGACCTCAGCCCGTTGTTGCTCATTTCTGGAAAGCCTCAACTGGCTGGATCAGTGGGTGACAGAGTAGGATAAGGAGGAGCTGGCCTGGCAGGGATGCTGGGGTTAGAGCCGGGGTGGGGACTGGGTACCTTCCCTTTTTCAGTTTGACAGACTGAATCTCAGCATCAGAGCTGAGGAGAACTCCAGTTATATAAGCCTGAGTGGGAGACAGCCTGTAAGGACCAGAAGTGAAGGGGCTGGTGGTAATTGCACAGCCCCGGGGGAGCTTCAGTGTGGGCAGACCCAGGAATCTGTTGCCCCCAGGTATCAAGTCCAAACAGAAGAGCAGGGGGGATTTGAGCCCCACCCCCACCCTGCAGCCTCTAGGCCTGGAGGACTTTTCCTATGTTGCTTGGTCAGGAGCAGGGTTAAGACTCACCAGGGCGGCTTTCTCCTTAACCACCTCTATGGTCTTTGGGACTTGCTGGTGACACACCCGACAAGCACGTTTGCATCGTCCAGCCCGGATCTGGATCCAACCCGTATGGATTGGTATGGTCAGGCTTCCCAGCCCCTGATCAGCAGGGCCATCTTTGGGCTCATCTTTTAAAAAAAAAAAAGTACCACCACTTCCTGAAGCTGGGAAAACAGAGCTAGCATCTCTGAGGGCAGAGCTGTGCTGAGTGGGGCTCTGCAGATACACACTTGAGTCCCCTGGACCCTCCTCCTTATCAAGCCTGTAGCCTGAGGCTGACGCCTGGAGGGGCTGCTGGTAATTCCGTGGGCGCACAGGCACAGTTTGCTCCCTGCATTGTGAGGCCCTGGGCATTACACCATCACTTCTTGGTTCCTAGTTTTAACTCGTGGCTGTGCTCTCTCCCACATCCAGAGTGTGATCTCTCCCACATCTTCCCCTCTGGCATCTTCCTTTTCAGTCCAGGGCCCTCTTGGACATGGCAAATGCTCAGTGTACACCTGCAACTTACTGCCTTTTCTTTACAAATCCTGTATATAGAAGCCTTCTTTTTTATTTCATTTTAAAAATATTTATGTATTTGGTTGCTCTGGGTATCAGTTGTGGCACATGGGATCTTTCTAGTTTCGGCCTGTGAAATCTTTAATTGCAGCATGTGGGATCTAGTTCCCTGACCAGGGATCGAACCCAGGTCCCTGCATTGGGAGCGTGAAGTCTTAGCCACTGAACTGCCAGGGAGGTCCCAGGCTTCTTTTTTTTTTAGCTAAGAAAAACCCATAAGCTGGGTTAACACAGCCAGCATTGTCAGCAGCACAGATATTTAAGCCAGGGTGCCTACCTAGTTGAGCCAAGGGGCTTTTCTGTGTTCTGGGGGACCCTTCATCACCTACAGGTTGGATGAGGGTCCTGAATCTCTCCAGAGTCTTTCTGCTGTGGGTGTGATCCTCTTTTAAGGTCATTTCTCACCAGCATTGTGAGTTCCTTGAGGGTTGGCATCATGCCTTGTTAGCATTTTCTCCACTCATTTGCCTGGCGAAGAAACGAACAGTAAACGTTTGTTAAACAATGAGTGAGCAACAAGTGAGTGGCTCTGTCACTAGCCAGGCCGGCCTTGCTGGCCTTGAGGACACTCCCAGCCCAGAGCCTTTGCGGTGGCTGCTCCCGCAGGCTGGAATGTTCTCCCCCAGACTTTGTGGCTCACTCTCCCCTCCCTTGTGTCTGCTTCATCTTCTCCGTGAGGCCTTCCTGTCCCCCTTATTTAAAACTGTAACTCCTGGTCCCTCCCTGACCTTCCTGATCTAACCTGACCCACCCTGTGCTCATTTTTCTTTTTCTTCTATCACTTTCTAAGTGATTTATGAGTTTACATTTTTATTGTCTGTCTCCTCCCACTGTTCCAAAGGGCACGGTCTAAGTTTTGTTCATCCATATATCCCTGCCCCTAGAATGGTTCTTGTTGTTTAGTCTCTCAGTCACGTTGAACTCTTGCGACTCCACGGACTGTAGCCCACCAGGCTCCTCTGTCCACGGGATTTCCTAGGCAAGAATATTGGAGTGGTTTGCTATTTCCTCCTCCAGGGGATCTTCCCAACCCAGGGATTGAACCCATGTGCCCTGCATTATAGGCAGTCTTTATCGCTGAGCCACCAGGGAAGCCCTAAAGTGGTTCTTGGTACGTAGTAAGACTGATTGAAAAGTCCCTGAAGGAACGAATGACCTGCCAGATTTGAAAATTATCCCCATTCCAGAAGTGTTAGAATTTTGAGGAGCTGATAAGGGATAAAGACAAATCTGTGTGCGGTGCTGTTATCCAGGGACTTGACTGTTTCCAGCTGTGCCAGGAAAGCCAGGAGGAGCTCCTGCAGAGACACATGTGTTGGAGGTTTGGGTCACGGCCTCAGAAGCAGAGTTTGGGGTCCTGGTTCCCCTTCCCTGTGCCTCAGTTTCTCAGTGAATAAGCGGTCTTTGAGCATCAGGAGCTGACATGACTTCACTCACCAGCGAGAATCATGAATATGCTCTGCACACTTAAGAGACAGACGCAGAAAGTCATTGCAAGCCTGTGGCTCTGAGCTTTGCCTGGAGACTGAAGCAGGGAGGTGACAGCTTGCCGGGCTTCCCAGGTGGCTCAGCAGTAAAGAATACACCTGCCAGTTCAGGAGACATAGGAGACACAGGTCCGATTTCTGGGTAGGGAAGATCCTCTGAAGGAGGAAAAGGCAGTATTCCTGCTGCAGTGTTTTTACTGGGACAGAGGAGCCTATAGCCCATGGGGTCGTGAAGAGCTGAACACGACTGAGTGGTTGAGCGTGCCCGCCTGACTGCTTCCCAGCTGTTTCTGCCTCCCAACAGAAGGCAGCTGTTGCCAGGCGCCTGCTGAGCCCTGCACAATGTGTGAGACATGATGCCCGGTGCTGTGGGCCCCGGTAAGACCCGCTAGCTGGTGGGAGCTGTCAGGCCACTGGGAGGCTCCTGCTGTTTGAACCCTGGTCCTCCTTCCACTTGAACCTCACCTAGAATGTTGGCAGTACCGGGTGTTGTGGTTGAGTTTGGCCACAGCTGGAAATCTGAAAACAAAGCCTCCCTGGGCTACTCCTGGCTGGCCATGTCTTTCCTTCACCACAGATGCCTCTGAAGACCCTGGAAGCACAGTAATGAAGGAACTCTTCACTAGAGGGTTTGGAAGCCCCGCCCCTCATTGAAACCTACCCTCCAGCTTCTGCTCTGCCCCTCCCTCCGGTTCATTCCTCCCCCTCCCAGACATTCAGCTCTTCTTTAGTCATCTTATCTTTTCCCACCCACTTTATAACCACCTAGTCCCCAGGAAAGAGCTGGGTTTAAACTCTAAGGCTTGGTCACTGACCCCTGAGGTAACCTTAGACCTAAACTGCTCCTTATAGATAGTGGGGTATATATTGGAGGGAAAAACCTAGAAATGATTTCATTAAAAACTCCTCCGGTATTTCCTATGCCACATCACATTTTCCCCAGTGGCTTAATTTTATTCCTGAAACAACTTTATAAAGGCCGGAAAGAACACCGCATAATTTTTGCTTTTGGTTCCTACCATCTGGCACACCTTGAAAGTATCTTGTTTCCCTGCGCCTGCTTGTTCTTTCATTTGCTCAACAAACATCTAATTTTTGGAATCCTGTGTGTCAGACGGTGTGCTGGCTGTTGGGAAGCAGAGAACTAACACAGCCCTGTTCACAGAAGTCGTGGTCTACTAGGGAGACAGACGTGTGAACAAAACTTAAGCAGGCACTGTGGGGCTCCCAGGAAGGCCTAGGCTTCCAGAAACTTCTGAAGTTAGGACAGGACCCAGTGATTATTTCAGAAACATTGAAGTCTGACTGGGAAGTGTTTGTGAACATGTGAGGTTTTTGCCTGGGATTCAGGTTGAAGCTGTTGTCATTTAAGGGGAGCGGGCGGAGGAGGGAGCAGAGCTGGGGTGGTGAGGGTCGGGGAGGGGCGGCAGTAAAGAATAGCGGGGTGACCCTTTCTGGGACTCCAGGACTCCGGTGGGTCAGTGAGTGCCATGCCCGCCTGGGCTTCCTGTTCGTGTGCAGATGGGGCACGAACAGAACTCAGTGGGGCTGGGGTGCGGCCCGGGAGGCCGCCCTTCTGACGGGCTCTCAGGCGATGCCGTGCTCGCTGGTCCTAGACCACCCTGAGCAGCAGGAGGGCACAGTCCACCCGCGTGGGTGTGCAGCTCAGGTGCCACGTGGGCTTGGGAGTGAGGCTGGAATGAGGCTGAACGGTTTGGGAGTCAGCTGAGATGGAGCAGCGTGCGTGAGGCATGGAGGCGCCTGGCTGAAGCGAGCCCAGCTGTGGGATGGGGCAGCTTCCAGAGTGGAGATCAGGCAGTCCCGCACCTAGACTCGGATGGCGCCACCTAGAAGCAGTCTCCATCCGAGCTGGTGATTTGACCTCCAGAAGCCTCTCCGGGGGCCAGTGTATCTGGGCAAGTGAGGGAGATGCCAGCAGGCAGCTGAAAGGACGTTGGCCAGGCTGCCACTTGCTTCTCTTCACTGTGAGGCTTGTGGGCACCTCTGCCCCTCGCTGGCATCGTGCAGCCCATGGACAGCCTCCACAGAGGTGCTGGAGCTGAGAGCACTTTGAGCCATCTTCTGTTTACAGACCTCTTCCTACACCTGGAAGGTGCTGCCTTACAGCCAGGCCCTAGTAAGAGCTGCTTAGAGCCTTACTTGTCAAAAGTCTTGTATTTCTAATTCAAAAGACCAGCTCCAGAGTTTTCCTGGACCACTCTGGTCAGCACAGGGGGTCTCGGACAGTGCACAGACATCAAACTCCAAGCCGCAGACCTGTGTCCGCAGAAGTGGATAAGAGGCAGGAGACTCTCAGGAAGTGAGGCTTGTCAGTAGAAGTCTGACGTTTCAGCTGGCTTTTCAAAGCAGAGTAGACACGGCTCTTTTCACGTGCTGGGAGCACTTGGATGAGATCACGGGGTGAGAAATGAGCTTCTCAGCTCTGGGTGTCATCCTGGGAGAAAGCTGCTTCTGTGTGTTGTGGCTGGCTCTCCGGCCTTCCCAGAGGGGCAGGGAGGTTCCAGCGTCGTGTGCCCATATCCCCCACGGTAGCGCTGTCAGGCTGACGAGCCGGGTACCTGGACAGCAGGGACATCCTTGAGGGAAAGGAATGGTGCCTGGTGACGTTTGCCTCGTCTCCTCGATGGTGATGGCGGGGACTGCAAGCCTGTTTATCAAACACTCTGTAACAGGGGAGTGTGCCGGGACGGAAGGATGGACCGGCCCTTCTGTCGCTGACTTGGTGACTGATTCTGGCAGAGCCCCTGGTTACTGCAGCCCCTCCCTGTGGGGAGGGACGACTTGTCCTCTCATCACACTTGAGGATTCGGGACGGACGTCCAGTTGTGCAAAGCTTTGTGGCTACAGCACAGACTCCTGGCTCATTTCTAGATTCTAGATTACGTAGCTTCTAGACTACATAGTCTATTCCTGTTCCATTGATTATGTGATTTTCTTTTCACTGATGTTAAGTAAAAAGACCTGTATATCATTATCAGAACCTTTGAAAACACACAGAAATCATAACAGAATATCTATAAGCCTGTGATCCTGTAGATAGAAGGAACCACTTTTGATATTTTGATCTATTGTGATAAATTTTTAAGAAATGAGAAATTTTTTTTAATGATTGTTGACTTTTTTTTTTGGATGTGGGCCATTCTTAAAGTCTTTATTTGTAACAATATCACTTCTGTTTTATGTTTTGGTTTTTTGGCCTCGAGGCGTGCGGGATCTTTGCTCCCCCACAAGGGGTTGAACCTGCACCCCCTGCACTGGAAGGTGAAGTCTTAGCCGCTGGACCACCAGGGAAGTCCCTTAAATGTTTTTTTCTTCTAAGTTTAAAAAGTCTTATGACAAAACAACAGGGTCAAAATCATTTTCATTTTTGCTGTCATGCTCTCTCCATTGGGCTCCCCATGTGGCACAGTGGTAAAGAATATGTCTGTAATGCAGGAGACCTGGGTTTGATCCCTGGGGAGGGAAGATCCCCTGAAGAGGGGAATGGCAACCCACTCCAGTATTCTTGCCTAGGGAACCCCATGGACAGAAGAGCCTGGCGGTCTACAGTCCATGGGGTTGCAAAGAGACGGACACAACTGAGTGACTAACACTACCCTCTCCCATTAGCTGTCCTTATGTGTTTCCACATTGAAATCACTGTGTATAGTTTTCTGCTCTGCTCTTTGGACCAGAGTTTAGATCCCTTCTTCAGATTTCTCCTTTGATAAGAAATTAAATCCCTTTCTATCCCTGGGTTTCTTAGGAGGAGCCTCTAGGAGGATTTCCAAAGGCTGAGGGCTGGGCTGTGCCCTGTGGCTGACGGGAGCCCAGAGGGCTGGGGTGTGCAGCCTCCAGCCTGTTGTGTTGGGGGTTAAAGCTGTGATTGCTGGAGCATTCTCCAGAGCTTACAGCCAGAGGCCCTCCCCTGCTGCAGGGCCCATTTACTGTGACCTGGGCAGGGTGCTCGAAAGACTGGTTTCCCGGGCTCTCTGGAACGCCTGGTCTCTGGTCAGCAGGCAGCCAGGAGCCTTGGTTGGAAGGTCCCCCCCTCCACATTGTCACCACCCCGGGCAGGCTCACTCACACACCCAGACACATCCATACCCCCACAACACACACACACTCCCCCACACGTCCATACCCACATACTCAACAACCCTCCCACAGCCACACCCGCACACTCACACGCACAACCCCATACCCACTCCACACCCAGACACACCCATACCCGAACACTCACACACACAACCCCATACCCACACCCACCCTCTCCACACCCAGACACACCCACACCCACCCACTCACACACAACATGCCACACATCTGCATCCACCCACTCACAACCCCCCTCCGATATCCATACCCACACACTCACACACACAACCCCATACCCACACACACACACACACACACAACGCCCGCCTACCCACTCCACACCCAGACACATCCATACCCACACACTCACACACAACATGGCACACATCCGCATCCACCCACTCACAACCCCCCTCCCACAGCCACACCCGCACACTCACACACACAACCCCATACCGTCACCCACACACTGACACACTCAACCCCATACCCACACACATACACATACATGTGCACATCCCCCTACCCAGTTGTCACACACCCCCCCACACAGGCAGGCTCACTTGCACACACACACACAGACTGCTTTTACACAGGCAGACAGGCATGCACATTTATCCTCCCCTCCAGGCAGGCGCTCTTCTCTCTCTCTCTCTCTCTCACACATAGGCCTGTACATATATACGCAAAGTCACCTGGAGTCCTGCTTTTAATGTACATCCGTCTCTCATCAAACTTTCCCAAGAGTGAGTTTAAAAAGGAGCAAAAGCTTATGTAGTGGAGTTTATTTTGTTAAAGGCTCAAAACAGTGACAGGCTTTTGGGCTCTGTGGTGGCTGGTGACTTGGTCACCCACATTAATGACAGCATCTAGCCAGAGGCTTGTGGGGAGGATGGAATGAGGTGAGGCACGCACGGGGCTTAGCTCAGGGCCTGGCACCGTGTCATCCTGCCGGGTCAGCTATCTTAAACATTACTGTTATTGCTGTCCAAAAGATGCCCCTCATTTGGGCCATGGTGGTTCTCACGTACCAACTTGGCTGGCAGCTGCCCCACCGTCTGGGCGTGGTGCCTTTCTTGGAATTATGAAGACATTGAGGTCAAAAAGAGCCTGTTATATAATTACAGGCTCTTTTTAATTCAGATGGCATCTTATCTGGACCCTAGCGGTTATGTTAGGGGTAACAGAAGCCAGAGCTTAAGGCAAAGAAAAGTCCGGAAGAGTAATTTAAAACTGGGGAAATGCGCCTCATTTACTTATATTTTTTTTTCCCTGCAAATTCCTGCCACTATCGTGATTGCCAGCACCTTCACTGCAGGAGGAGAGAGTGGGGGTCACTGCCCTTGGGAGATGGCCAGGGAAACAACGTGGCTGCACCCCATGTGGGTTCGTTCATCTCAGGACCTGCCAGTTGCCTATCCTCCTTGGTACCCCGGTTAGGGAAGCAAGAGGCTGTGATAGAAAAGTAGGAACAAGAAGGGGACCCAAGGTCTGGAAGAGGGTGGAGCAGGGATCATGAAGAAGGAAGTACCTTCATGAATCTTGGGTTAACCCTCCAAGCGCTGTAGACTGGGAGCCGAGGCTCAGAGAGGACAAAAATCTTTCTTTCTCAGCCACGTGACAGCTAAGTGGCTGCCCCAGACTGCTCCCCTCCCCAGGGCCAAGCCCTCAACTGCTGTTCTGTGTTACTTAGTGAGATTGTAGATTCTGAAAATGAGGCCAGAAGATTGGGATATCCCAATAACCCCAGGCTAAAAAATATACTGTCTGTTCTACATTAAAAAAAAAAAAAAGTTATTTAACCAGTCAGGTAGGTGGGCGGTGGTATATCACTGTAATTTTCTTTTCTTCATGATTTTAATATAGAGTTCCCTAGTGACTAATGTTGATCACATTTTCAGCTGCTTATCATCCATTTTGGTGACTAATGCTTTTGATTCCCTGTTTAAGATTCTTTGGGGCTTCCCAGGTTATGCAGCCGTGAAGAATCCACCTGCCAAAGCAGGAGACTCAGAGGTTCAATTCCTGGGTCGGGAAGATCCCCTGGAGTGGAAATGGCAACCCACTCCAGTATTCTTGCCTGGGAAATCCCTTGGACAGAGGAGCCTGGCAGGCTACAATCCATGAGGTCACAAAGAGTCAGACACGATTGAGCATGCACACATGAATGCATTAAGATTCTTTGCCTGTATGAAAACCAGGAGGAATCCTGTGTTGTATTCTGGAAGCGGTGTTGTTTACCTTAGAGATCTCTAATCCTTCTGGAATTTGTTTTTTATGTGTCACAGGTTAAGATTTTTTTTTTTTAATTCCTATGTATGTCCAACTACTCCAGTAGAACTCATTGAAAAGCCTCTTGTTTCTCCACTAAACATGGTATCTGTGGGGGTCTGTCTCTGGATCCTCTTCCATTGGTCTGTTTATTGTTTTCTTGTTCCAGTACTGCATTGCCACAATTGCAGTAGTTTTATAGTGAACTTTGGAATCTGTTAATGTTAAACACTTTGTTCTTTGTTGTTCTTCAAGATTTAACCTCTTGCCTGGGAATTGTATGGAATTGCATTGACTTCCTGCATAGTTCAGTCGGTAAAGCATCTGCCTGCTATGCAGGAGACCTGGGTTCAATCCCTGGGTTGGGAAGATTCTCCTGGAGGTGGAAATGGCAACCCACTCCAGTATTCTTGCCTGGAGAATCCCATGGACAGAGGAGCCTGGCGGACTGCAGTCTGTGGGGTCACAAGAGTCAGACTCTTAGCGCTTATTTTAGCGCTATCTTTCTTTTTTTAATACATAACTTGAAGAATTGACATCTTTATAGTAAAGAATCTTCCAGTCTCCAAACATGGTTACCCCTGTATTAGTACATGCTCTCTCTCTCTGCTTTTTCAAATCTATACTTAAAAATTTATTTATTTGCCGCACCGGATCTTAGTTGTAGCATGTGGGCTCAAGTTCCCTGACCAGAGATTGAATTTAGACGCCTTGCATTGGGAGCTCAGAGTCTTAGCCACTGTAACACCAGGCAAGTTCCTAGTTTGTACTCTCTTAATTTCTTTCAATGATAATAGTCATTTTCTGTGTATAAGTCTCACGCTTTTCTTAGATTTGTTGCTAGATATTCAGTGATTTAAAAAAATTCTTTTTCCAAATGTTTGTTGCAGATTTTCTCAACCAGGGTGTTCTGCATGTCAGTTCAGGTGCTAGCCACGAGTTAGTAGACTCCGTCCCCTCACGTGTGAGGGCGCAGTCCTCCACACAGTGCCTTCACCTCAGATGCCAGCCTCAAGTGGGGTTCCCTACACCTGTGTACGTCTGGCCAACTGGCTATAAATTCAGGGGTTCTCATGACTCCTCTCAGGTTTGAGAATTTGCTAGAATGGCTCACAGAACTCAGAAAAGTGTTCCACTCAGGATTGCAGCTTTATTTTAAGGGCTGTACCTAGGATGGGGTCTGTCTGAGGGGCAGAGTGGTCCAGGCCTTCTCCCCCCGAGCAGGGGTGTGTCACGCTCCCAGTCCGTCAGTGGCTTCACCAACCGGGACGCTCCCCTGAGTTTTGAGATCTGGAGTTTTTATCATCAGAACTTCCTTAGCATGATTGGTGCAGTCATCGGCCTTCCCTGGAGGCAGGGCCTTGTGTAGCTTCTTGTATTTAACTGGTGACCATCTCCAGTCTGGGTCCCACCTAGAGTCATCTTATTAACAGCACAGAGACACTTCTGTCACTCAGCAAGTCCAAGTGTTTTCCAAGCTCTTTGACAGGAAGCAGGATCAGAGACCAGGTATATTCTTTTCATTAAAAATTTTAAAAAATATACATATATATATATATATGGCTGCACTGTGCAGCATGTGGGATCTTAGTTCCCTGATCAGGGACTGAACCCATGCCTTCTTTGGTAGAAGTGGAAGTTCTTAACCCCTGGACCACCAGGGAAGTCTCAGATGTATTCTTTATTACATTACACAAGTATAGTGAAATGTAGTTAATTTTTGTATAGTGACTCTGAATTTATTGACTTTACCAAATTGACTATTCTAATAGTTTATTTTAGATTCTTTTGGCTTTTCTACACATATGATTATGTTGCCTATGAATAATGGCAACATTACTGATAAACTTCAAGCATTTTATATCTTGTTCTTGCCTTATTTCACTGGTTAGGACCTTTGGGATCATGTTGACCTGGTGACAGTGGGCATCCTTGTTTAACTATCTATTGAGAAGATGGAATGATAAATCTCCTTTTTTCTGAATTATACTGATTGATTTTTGAGTGTTAATCCTTAAACATTTGTTGCATAACTGGAATAAACGTAACAGTCACGATGTATTCTTTTTGCACCTCACTGGATTTGCCAGTACCTTTTTTAGAATTTTGGTGTCTACATTCATGAGTGAGATAGGTCTATAATTATTTGTTCTGCCATTAAAAAAATAAAAAACAATTGAGAAAGATATTGTTACAGGTGTCCCTGCTAGGTTTTTGTTTGTTGTGATAGGAAAAATAATTGCTTAATTATTGCGTCTTTTCCCTTCTTTCAAAATATCCCAATTTAGGCAAGCAAATTTGAACATAGCAAGTAACATTCTCACCTTCTCCTTCCCCCTCACCTGCTTCTCCTTCTGACAGCAAGCCTCTTACAGCAAATGTTGCTGCAGGGTTTTTTTTTTTTCCATTTTTTAGTTTTTTTCTCCTTCAGGTTTTTATATCAAGGTCTAGAATTACTTTAATAGTTTACAAGTTATTTGGGAACATGTGTGACTACCAGGAACCAACTGGGGTTCACCGAGGGAACCCCCCCTTTTTTTTGTGAAAGGGGTAGGATTACTAGTTTAGTTCAAGAGAAAGCCAGCCCTAGACTTAAGGTATCTTGATGTCAGCATTTAAGAGGATTTCCTGTTATATCTTCATGGCTAACACGAGACACGTGGGCCATGAATGTCCCATTTAATTTTTTAAAATTTATTTTTAATTGGAGGATAATTGCTTTACAATGTTGTGTTGGTTTCTGCCTCACAACAAGGTGAATCATCCATACGTATACATATATCCTCGCCCTGTGTAGCCCCCGAATCCCACCCTCTCGGTCATCACAGAGCGCTGAGCTGAGTGCCCGGTGCCGTACATCAACTTCCCACTAGCTATCTGTTCTTCACACGGTAATATACGTATTTAAGTGCTTCTCTCTCAGTTCGTCTCACTCTCTCCTCCCCGCACTGTGTCCACAAGACTGTTCTCTACGTCTGCATCTCTATTCCTGGACGGTGGTCCAGTTTTTAGATTGATTTGCCTGTAGATTATTAGCTGGTTGCACAAACAGGTCCAAAGAGTGGATGCCTCTCAAGGCAGTAAGGACACTGTGAGTCTGTGAGCCATCACGGGAGGGGTGATGGGGAAGGGGCGCCTCCTGGGCTGGGGGCTCTGGGGTGGGAGGCCAGGCAGCCAGGAGCTGGGGTGCTAGGGGGAAAGGCCAGAGGGGCTCCTGAGACCAGAGGACTGGGCGGAGAGACAGTCAGTTTGCTGAAAGTGTCTGGAGTCAAGAGGCCGGTGGCTCCTTCCTTCCATCACAGCGTGTCAGCCGGGCTGTACATGTATATGTACAATGTATATGTGTACATATGTGTATGTATATGTGTACATGTGTATATGTGTACAATGAAATATTATGAGGCCATTCAGTTTCTACAGATATTTCTATGACATGGGCAAATACAGAGAATATGAAATATTTAAAGAGCAGGGTACAAAAGTATTTACCCGATGATCCGGTGTGTGGGGAAAATATATTGGGTTGGCCAGAAAGTTCAAGTTTTTGAATACATGGAAAAACACGAATGAACTTTTTGGCCCCTGATATATGGTACTATTTTATCTATGTATATTAATTTTAGAAGGCCAAAGAATATATGCAGTTACCAGTAGTTACCTCTGATGAAAGGTAAGATTAAAAGTTACATTAATTTTCTTCTTCTACTGTTGTTACTGCTATAAAAAAAAAATCATGTAAAAATTAGTTAAATGTGAGAAAAAATTACAAGAAAATTGGGGAAGTTAGAGCACTGACTGTTGAGGATCTTAAGGAATTACATGTTTGGGTGTGATGATACTGTTGTGGTTTTGCTTTTTTTAAGGGTCCTTAACTTTTAGAGATGCTGAGTGAAGTGCTTTGGGCTTCCTTCCATGGTGGCTCAGTTGGTAAAGAATCTGCAATGCAGGAGACCTGGGTTTGATCCCTGGGTCGGGAAGATCCCCTGGAGAAGGAAATGGCAACCCACTCCAGTATTCTTTCCTGGAGAATCCGATGGGCAGAGGAGTCTGGAGGGATGCAGTCCATGGGGTTGCGTATGAGTTGAACACGGCTGAGCGACTAAATCACCACCACTGAAGTGCTTGGGTAAAAGTAGCAGATGTTTACAGATAAGATCTGGGATTTCCTTCATAATAAACCAGTGGAGTGGGTGGGAGGAGAGAGGAAACAAGATTGGCCAGAGGAGTCGTTAATTGTTTGAGGTATGTGAAGGATGTAATTATATTATTTCCTCTACTTTTGTATATGCTTTTATTTTCCATCATAAAAGGTTAGAAATTAGAGACTACTGGTTAACTGAAAAATCAAAGGCATGAAGACCTGTCCCCAGCGTGAGAGACCAGGCTTAGGGTCCCCCAGCATCTCCTTGTCAACAGCTTCACCCCTAGGGCACTTGGGTTAAAGAAGGCTCTTTGGGGAAGTCCCATTTCTGAATCCCAGCTCGCTCACTCACTCACAGTGAGATCCTGGGCAGGGACCTCTCTGAGCAGGGCTTCCCTCCTGTGAAGGGTGGGGTCCATCATAGATGCTCCTCAGGGCTGGGGGAGAGGAGAGGGGGACAGTTCTCTGCCCCCTCCCGCAGACTCACTCGCCCTGACTGCTCGGTGCCGGGGTGGGGGTGGGGGGGATGTGGACCCTGGGAGGGGCACCCAAGTGTCTACTAAGTGAAGGGACAGTGAAAGTGTGGCTCTTTACAGGGAGGCTGTAAACAGCTCTTTAAACTTCTTGGATTATGGACCTTATTAGGAAAAAAAAATTTTTTTTTAATTGTTTTGGCCATGCCACACAGCATGTGGGATCTTAGTTCCCTGACCAGGGATCAAACCGTTGCCACTTGCCTAAGAAGCTCAGAGTCTTAACCACTGGACTGCCAGAGAAGTCTTCCTCTAAATTTTTATAATTTCTATCTCCATTCAAACACTGTATACATGTATGTTTTACTAATACAAATATTATAAAACAAAGGAAAAAATTGTTAAAGAAGTAAAAATAGAATAACCATTCTTTTAAAACCTTTTGCTAATAGTTATCACTTCCTATCATCTCTAGCACATACTTTATATATTTTCTCAAGGCACAAAATACCCTTGTGCTGTCCCTCAATACTGACAGTGGCTGTATGTCTACGTTTCACATAGTTTTCTTTGTTTTGAATTATTTTGGCCAGTCACTCAGCCCTGACTCCATCTTTACCGATTTCCCCCCAGTGCTGGTTGGGGTGGTGGGTGGCAAGGGGGCCTTTGTAGGGGCCTCTGTCTTCACTCCGGGATCTCCTTGTTAAGCAGCTCTCTATCTTGTGAGCTGTGCTCCGGTTATGTTTTTCACATCATGTGTAAATCCCTGTCTGCACTTGCTCTCGATTTGCTAGAATATGAGTGAGTGAGTGAGTGAATGAGTATGTTTGTGTGTGCAGGGTCCCCAGAGCCCCTTGGTCAACCGTGATGGCTGGTGACCTGCTGGCTTGCAAACCTAGTCTGGGTCCACCCATGGTCAGTCTGTGTAGTAACAAAAGCTAAAGTTGCTTATATATCTTGGATTGAAAATCAGTGGAAACAGTGTCAGGGATAGGTACCCCCTTGGGAGATCCTGTCCTGACAAGCCATGTCAGCGTTGCTGTCTTTTTTTAATCTTTATCTGGCTGCGTCGGGTGTTAGCTGTGGCATGTGGAATCTTCTCTGCATCATGTGGGGTCTTCTGTTGTGGTGCACAGACTCTCTAGTTGTGCTCGGGCTTAGTGGCCCTGCAGGTTGTGGGGTCTTAGTTCCTGGATCAGGGATCGAACCCCAGTCCCCTGCATTGGAAGGTGGATGCTTAACTGCTGGGCCACCAGGGAAGTCCCTGCGTTGTTGTCTTGCTCAGGGTGGCTGGGCTGGTTGGTTTCCTGGTCAGTCTATGGAACCCCTTTTGCCTGTGCAGTCCTGTGCAAGTGAGCACCCACCCGTGCCTCCATTTCCATTTCTCTTTTCTATGAGACTGTCCCCATATGACTTTTTTTTTTCTGCTTTACTCTGTTTAACCCTTTTTCTTGCCATTCATTTTCATGTCTTTTCTTTTAAAAACATAGCCCACCAAAAGGCAGTATTTTCATTGGTGATATTTATTGAATAGCTTACTTATCGAGTACCTGCTGTATATCTAGACATGGAGGAATGAGTCAAGAACCGCCAAATACAATTTCTATAGGTGAGAGTGTAAACGCGGACACATCCTGGAGAAGGCAGTTTGGAGGTTTCTATTGAACTTGCCCTTTGACTTAGTGACTCCACATCTATAAATGTTATCTCACATGTGTCAAATGAGGGATTGTCCTTGCGGGGTTGTCTGCAGTAGGAAGAAACCTGGAAATGATCATGTGTCCATCAGCAAAGCTCCATCCTGGCCCCTACCAGCGGATTTCTCCACGGGGCAGTTGAGGAGCCCTGTGCTGCAGCGACATTGCCGAGTGCAACATGCCAGGTGCAGAAAGGTGTGTCTTATGTTTTCAGTTAAAATAAAAATAGAAGTAGTGGATTTTATCATAGAAACTTTCAGAAAAGTGGAAAATGATTAAGAATTAAAAGTCAGAGTCACTCTCATCCTGCCACAGTAAATGTTTCTGTTGGGTTTTCTTCCAGTGAGTCAGCGGTGAACTAGATTGCTTCTCCCCTTCAAAACGAGATAGCCTTCTTTTCTTTTCTGATTATAAATGGAAACATTAAAAAGTAATACAGGTTGACTTTAAAGTCCATTTAAAATTCAAACCCATGAACTATAGCCTCTGTCCGTGGATTTCTCCTGGCAAGAATACTAACTTGAGTGGGTTGCCATTCCTTTCTCCAGGGAATCCTCCAGACCCAGGGATCAAACCAGGGTGCCCTGCATTGCAGGCAGATTCTTCACCATCTGAGCCACCAGGGAAGCCCTTAAAATGCATTAAGCCAAAGCAAAAGAAACCACTGTCACTCTTACTGCCCTGGTTTGGAGCTGTCTGCTTTACACAAATGGTGAACCGCCGTCCTTTAAAATAAATCTGTATCTACATAGCCTTTATAATGGCTGTCGAATTGTTTCATAAACCACACTGGGTAGACCCTCCTGGGCATACCTTGCTCATGGCCTGGGCACTTCTTTTGTGTTAAGGTCTTTCTTAGAAGTGAAAGAAAACTGACTAATCCAAGGTCTTACACATTTTACATCTTGATGCATACTGTCAGATCATGATGGAAAAATTTCATTGTTCTTTCCAGTACTGCTCTCTTTTAGTCACCATAGCCTCATGTTTTAATTTATATTAGAATTAAGGACCTCCTCAGTGTTTTTTTTAGATTAACTATAAAAATTTTTCACTTAAAAAATATTTTAAAAATTTTATTTATTTAATTTTATTTTTGGTTGCCCTGGGACTTTGTTGCTGTGTGTGGGCTTTCTCTAGTTGCAGCAAGTTGGGGAATACTCTCTAATTGCGGTGCTGGGGCTTCTCTTTGCTGTGACTTCTCATGTTGCCGAGCACAGGTTCCAGGCACAAGAGCCTTAGTAATTGCAGCCCTTGAACTCGGTAGTTGCATTGTGGGGGGCCTAAAGCATGTGGGTTTCAATACTTGTGACACAGGGGCTTAGTTGCACTATGGCATGTGGATCTTCCAGGAGCCAGGATTGAACCCGTGTCTCCTGCATTAGCAGGTGGATTCTTATCCACTGAGCCACCAGGAAAGTCCCTCTGTTCTTTTAAATTGCTCATTGATTAAACAGCTCCCTCCCGGCCCTCCCCAGTCAGGCCTTCCCTGCTGTAGATATTCTGCGATATTCCTTTTGTGTGTAACTCTCCCACCCCCTTGGAACTGATGCCACTGGGGGTTGGGAGGGCTGTGCTTTGCCTCTCTGGTTCCTCTTCTGCCCAGTCCTGCCTTCCTGCTGGGCTGGGCCAGGCTCCTCCTGCTGGCTGAGGTCAGCACTATTAATAGTCAGCTTAATCCTGCCCTGGCCTGATGGAGGGAGGCAGAGGAGGGGGATTCCCAGGAAATCGGGGTGCCTACTGTCTGTGAGTGCCAACCTGTGGCCCAGGGCTCTGTCCTCTGGCAGCCTGGCCAGCTCCTCTCCTGGTGGGGGTTGCTGAGAATTCAGGGCCAGCCCTGGAACCTGGGTTGGCAGGAGATGAGACCTGCCGGGAGGCCAGAAAGAGATGCCGAGGACACCATTTTGGGTTGTGGGATGCCCGTGTCTGACCTGGGGCCCCTGGATCTTTCCGTGAGCAAAGGTGGCTAGAGCAGGTGAGCAGGGCCTCTTGGAGCCCTTGTGTACTTTGAAATCCAGCACCTAGGAATGTGTTTTTCTTATGGTCTTTGAGAGACTATAAAGGTTTTTTATGGGGGAGAAGGGGACACAGGCGCTTGCTAAAATGGGCATTGTGGCGGGTTGAGGAATGGGCTTTCCGGTGCCCCTGGAGACCTCCCTGTGTGTTTCTAGCAAAGACTTTGGAGTGTCTGCTGTGTGCCGGCATTGGGTGAGAGACGATGGGAGGATGCTTGGAGAGGAGGGTGTTACTGTGCCGCGCTGCATCCTAACCTGGCTGGATGCCAGGCGGCTGATGCGACAAGCCCTGCGAGTACTGAAAGGAAGACCTGGGGCGCTTCGGGGGCAGTGAGTGCTCACAGGGCACCCCGGGCTGAGCCTGGGCAGGTGGAAGGGTGGAGAGGTGGGGGAGGGTTGTTGAGGAACTCAGGCAGGTTCTGCGTCCTCCCTCTGCTCACCTCCTCTTCCCCATGGGAGAGGGCAGTGAAAGAGGTCCAGGCTTGCTTGGGCCACTTGGCAGTCTGTACCTGCCAATCCTGCCAGGGTTTCTCGAGGTCTCACGTGCAGGTTTCTGACCTGGGCCAAGGCTGCCCAGGGCGGAGCGGGCAAGCTTGCAGCCAGATAGAGCCCAGAGGTGAGCTGGGGACAGCAGCTTCAAGGTGCCTCCGGCCCCACAGGACTCTCCCGGTCCTTGCAGCGCTTGAGTGTAGAAGGCGCGGGAAGCCCTAAGCCCCAAGAAGCAACGTGAGGACGTTCGTAAGAGTTTCTTTCTGATTGTACTATTGACTATGGAAATGGAAATGTTAGAATTTCTATTTAGGAAAGTATAAAAAAGAAAACAGAAGTCATGCTGAATCCCCCTAGACTGGTTAAACTGCTTGAATTGAAATTGGTTGGAAATACTCAAACATCAGTAATTTCATATGACTCAGCCAAATATAATCTTTTTGCTACATTTTCTCAGCCGTTTTTTTAAATTAGGACTGCTTTGGAAAATGTGGGATTATCAGTTTTTGGAGTAAACACATTATGTTTCATTTCTCATTCCTACCGTCCCCCAAAACCCAGTTATCCAGTTGAATGGACACTCATAATCAAATGAGGTGACTCATTAAAATAGAATTCTACATTAGATTTAATAAATATCATACAATGAGAGTCACAAGTCTGAGTCCTAATTTGATCCTCTTATTCTAAATGGTAAATCAGCTAACAGTAATTTCTGAATTACAGAAGCTTCTTTTTTTAAAAAATATATATTTTATTTATTTTATTTGGTTGCACTGGGTCTCAGTTACAGCATATGGGATCTAGTTCCCTGACCAGGGATCGAATCTTGGCCCCCTCCATTGGGAGCACAGAGTCCTAGCATGCTGGGCCACCTGGGAAATCCCAAAAGCTTCTTGAAGACTGAAATTCAGAATAATTCTTTGCCCAGTCTCTGTCCCTCTCCCCCTCCACTGTTGGTTCCTAAGGCACAACCACGTGAACTGTGGCATCCATTCCACAGGTGTTACCGAACACCGATATGTGCCGCTTGCTGTTCTAAGTTTTGGGAACACAGACGAAAGCCTTGCTCTGATGGAGCTCTCAATCTAGTGGGAGAAGATGGGCCATAAGACGATAATCGCAATGAACAAGCACTTTCTGTTGTTTATTGTCGGTGATAAAGACCCGGGTTGCGGGGCTGGAGGAAGGGTTGCAGTCTTCAGTGAGGCCCTCTGGGTAGGCCTCACCGAAAGGGGATGTTTGAACGTTGAACGCAGGCCTGAAGCAGGGCTGAGCTGGCGGCTGTTGGGGGAGGAGCAGGTCAGGCCTGGGGAGCGGCCTCAGGTGTTGGAGGAAGAGCCAGGGGGCTGAGAGTCGCCTGCGCTGGAGAGGAGGGCAGCACGAAGGCCTTTGGGGCCCAGGCCCCGTGAGGAGCACGGCGTCTCTGTGGAGTGGGAGAGCCACTGGAGGGTTTCGGGTGCAGCGGGGCTCCCCCTTGCTGCTGTGTGGAGAGTAGACTCAGGTCCAGGATGAAGACTTAGGATCTCGCTCTTTGGGTGAGAGGAGATGCCTGTGGCTCAGCATACTCAGACGGTAAAGAATTCGCCTGCCATGCGGGAGACCTTGGTTCCATCCCTGGTCGGGAAGATCCTCCAAGATCCCCTGGAGGAGGGCATGGCGACCCGCTCCAGTATTCTTGCCTGGAGAATCCCATGGACAGAGGAGCCTGGCGGGCTACAGTCCATGGGGTTGCAAGAGAGTCAGACTTAACTCGGCGACTAAACAACAACGGCAGCCTCTGCCAGTAGCAGCGGAGGCTCCCGGAAGTGGCTGGATTCTGGGTGTCCGTTGCAGGCAGAGCTGATGGGGTCTGCTGTACTGGCTGGATGTAGAGGGTAGAGAAGTAGTGGAGGCACTTTATTCCCCCAGGCCCCCATCCACTTCACAGGTCTGGGGCAGGGGGTTGACCGAGTCAAGGTCAAGATAATGGGTTGGCCAAAAAGTTGATTCAGGTTTTTTTCTGTAACATCTTACAGGAAAACCCCAATATTAGACATCCATGTGGAGCTAGCTGTGAGCCAGCAGCTGGATGTGAGTCTAGAGGGCACAGGAGAGGGCTGCAAACAGTTATTGGAGATACCTTGATGTATAGTTTGTATTTAAAGTCGTGAGGCAAGGGCCAGGTGCAAGGACTGAGCCCTGGGACTCTTCTCAGGAAGGAGAAGCAGCCCTGGGGTCAGAGGAACACCAGGAGAGCTGTGCCTGGAAGCGGAGGGGAGGGAGGACTTCCAGGAGGAGAGAGAGAGTTGCTCAGAAACTGTAGCCTGGGCAGGTCTCCTGAGAATGAGACCCCACCATTGGAGGTCATTGGTGACCTGGGCAAGAGAGGTTCTCTGGCCAGGCGGGGAGAAGTTTCTGCTAAGACCAAAGAATGGCCTTTCTGAAGACAGATAAGTTAGGAAAAAGGCAAACACAGCCCAGGGTCCATACTCGGGTCAGCAGAGGGTGACCTCTGTGTCGGGGCCCCAACTGGCCAGCCGCAGTTGGCGCCAGGGCTCCAGGCTCTTAGCCTGCAGGGCAGGGCTGGCCGAGGACGGTGCCCCAGGTCCGCTCACCTACAGGGTACCTACCTGACTGGAAAGTGCTGCCCTTAGAGGGCACCCTCACCCACCAGTGGAGCCCCCAAACCCAGGCGCCCCAGAGAGGAGGCGAGAGGGCTGAGCGGGAACTGAGGAACCTGCTCGTTTCATCCACGGAGGGGCATTTTGGTCCTTCAGAGAAGCTGCTTGCTTTTCCCGGTGAGGCCCAGGGTGACCCGTGACCATTTGTGCGGCAGGACTTGTTCTGAGCCTGTGGGTTAATTAGAGGGTTCAGTCGTTGTCCAGTCATTAAGTCGTGTCTGACTCTACAACCCCAGGGACTGTAGCACCCTGTCCTTCACTGTCTCCCAGAGTTTGCTCAAACTCATGTCCATTGAGTCAGTGATGCCATCCAACATCTCATTCTTTGTCGCCCCGTATTCCTTTTGCCCTCAATCTTTCCCAGCATCAGAGTCTTATCCAATGAGTCAGCTTTTCCCATCAGGTGGCCAAAGTATTGGAGCTTCAGCATCAGTCCTTCCGATGAATATTCAGGACTGATCTCCTTTAGGATAGACTGGTTTGATCTCCTTGCAGTCCAAGGGACTCTCAAGAGTCTTCTCCAAGAACACAGTTCAAAAGCATCAATTCTTCAGCGCTCAGCCTTCTTTATGGTCCAATTCTCACATCCGTACATGACTACTGGAAAAACCATAGCTTTGACTGTATGGACCTTTGTCGGCAAAGTGAGGTGTCTGGTTTTTAATATGCTGTCTAGGTTTGTCATAGCTTTTCTTCCAGGGAGCAAGCGTCTTTTAATTTCATGGCTGCAGTCACCGTCAGTCGCAGCAGTGGGGGAGGACTTTTCCTCAGATTACTGGAACTGTCCTTTCTCTCCAGGGGCTCCAACTTCTAGGCTGTGAGCAGGGACCCCCTAACTGAGCCATATCCAGACACCCACCTGGTCCCCGGGGCTCAGTCTGCGGTAGGGGTTCGGCACGGAGGGTCCTTGTCTACCCTCTCTCACCACTTTCCCTTTGTTCCCTTTAACTTGTTTCTCCCCTTCGTTTTTTTTTCTCAATTAAAAAAAAAAAAGCTGTAGACGTAAAACATGCCCAGCAAGTAGAACAACATAGAAGGGTACTGAGGCCCTCCCTCAAACTCCAGATAGCCCCAGAGGTGACCATCGTTACCGCCTCCCGACAGTGAGACGGCGGTTTAGCACTGCCACCCCGCAGGTCTGCGGATGGCACCATGCGTCCCGTCCCCTTACAGTCTCTGCAGGGCTTCCTCCCACGCCTGGTCCACCCCGCTCTGCTGCATTCTTCCCAGAGCGGCAGTGGCCCCTGATCCATGGCCTTTTTAAGAAAAATTATTTCTTTATTTTTTATTTTAATTGGATGCTAATTACTTTACAGTATTGTGGTGGTTTTTGCCATACATTCACATAAATCAGCCACGGATGTACATGTGTTCCCCATTCTGACCCTCGCTCCCACCTCCCTCCCCATCCATTGCCCTTGAGGTTTGAGATTGTTGGATGTTCTGATGAACCCTTTTGCTTTCTCTGCATTTTGAAAATTACACCCATAGAAAAAGTTCCTACCCCTGAAATTTCCAGATCCAAGGTTGGGAACCCTGAATTTTGAGACACACTGCCAGTCTGGCCTGCTGAAATGAGCGAGAGACCTGCCCAACAAACAGAGTGCCTGTGAGGACCTGTGTGTCTCCCCAGCACTGGGTACTGCCAGGCTTAATTAGGGCATGTAGGTCCGAAAGTGGCAAGAGCTACCTTGCTTTAATCCTGGTTCCCCGCGCCGCCCCATGACATAGTTTGACTGGCTGCCCCAGGCCCCTGGGGACATTGTTTCTGACTCCAGAGGGCACTTCTGTATGGGCTACACCCAGCAGGTGAAGAGGCTGGGGGCTGGACCCTAGGGTCGAGTCCCTGACTGGCTGCTGCCTACAGAGGACCTTGGCCAAGCTCTTGCTGGCTCATCTCTCAAGACCCTCGGGAAATTTTAATCTAGTCTAGCCATGGTTCTGCCTGGCAAGGTGCTGAGAGTTATTTGACCATGTGCGTGCGTGCTAAGTCACTTCAGTCGTGTCTGACCCTTTGTGACCCTATGACCTGTAGCCCGCCAGGCTCCTCTGTCCATGGGATATCGTAGGCAAGAGTACTGGAGTGGGTTGCCATTCCCTATTACAGGGGATCTTCCCAACCCAGGGATCGAACCTGCATCTCTTATGTCTCCTGCATTGGCAGGTGGGTTCCTTACTCCTAGTGCCACCTGGGAAGTCCTTGTTTGACCACAACTGGAAATCCATGTACCACGGTGACTGGCACATTGTGGAAAGGTTTCATAAAGGGGCAGTACTTCCCCCATCACATGTAGTGTACTCTGTGATTCTTCACTTTATTTTTTAAAATGCTGGTCATGGGAAGTGGCATTTCTCTGTTCCTTCTCCAAGGCCCGTGGGAGTTGTGAAGATGCGTCCTGGGGCTGGGCTTCCCTGGGACCCTGGAGACCTGGAGAACCTCCTCCAGGGACACGGTGCAGAGTCACGGCTAGGATTGGGTCATGGAAGGGAAGCTGAGCAGGAGACCTGACTTGACCTTCACGGCCCTCCGGCTCTTTTCCCCTTAGGCCCCTCCAGACCCATGTCCCTGTGTGGGGGGCACACAGTCCCTTTCAACCCAGAGTGGGGGCTGGGCCCTGTCATTGTCACTTGCTGGGGTTCGGGACCTGTGAGAAGCGTGGGACCCCAGAAGGCCTGGGAAGCGCTGCCACTCCACTCAGCTTTGTGGAGGGTCCTTCCTCCCCACCCTCTACCTCCTAACTTTCTCTTGTTTTGGGTTCAAGGGTGGCCCTCCTCTAATTATAGTGCCTGCCTGGCCTAATTATAGCCTGGGCTAATTTGTTAATGGCTTTGGGAACTGAGAGCCTTGCCTTGGGCAGGATCATGGCTCCTGGGTACACGCAGGGGAGTTATGCCAAGGGGCACTTGCTGAAGGAACGTGGCTGGCCCTTGAGGCCCCCCTGGGAGCCCCGTGTCCACCCGGCACACTCGGGGCTCTGACGGAGGCTGTCTGTGTCTGCAGGTTGTCAGGGTGGGGCTCTCCCCCTCCCAGGAGCCCCTGATACACCACACCAAGCTGGGACTTGCCATCTTCATTCTATTTAAACACATGGTCCTAAATTAAAAGATACTTTTGGTTTTCCTTTCTGTACAAGCAATATCCATTTTCAGCAACAACTTCAGGACTCGTGACCCCAAATGTGTTAATATTTTGTTCAAGGAGTCTCAGGACTGGTCTCTCTGCTCCTCCAACTTATTACATTTTCTCCTCAGGGAAGTCCCACCTGGCCATCGTGCAGAAGGTGAACAACGAGGGCGAAGGTGACCCCTTCTACGAAGTGCTGGGCCTGGTCACCCTGGAGGACGTCATCGAGGAGATCATTAAGTCCGAGATCCTGGACGAGTCTGATATGTACAGTGAGTTCCCCGCCCCACCTGCCTCGCTCGGACGGACATCTGCTGTCCTGGGACGGGAAGGCTGAGTGTGAGGCCAGGGCCGTCCTTCCTCCCGGCCTTTGTGTCTCAGTCCAGATGCTGCTGCTGCTGCTGCTTCTGGTGGAAGGAGGGCCCGCTAAGCTGGGAGCCGGCGGGTGGACTCTAGTCTGTTCCTGAGTCCTTGCAGGACGCTGGCCTCAGTTCCAGATTCTCTCTTGCAGCTGACAACCGAAGCCGGAAACGGGTCTCTGAGAAGAACAAGCGCGACTTCTCAGCCTTCAAAGATGCTGACAATGAACTCAAGGTGAAAATTTCACCTCAGCTACTTCTGGCTGCTCATCGCTTCTTGTCCACGGGTAAGAGCAAGAGGGGGCCCTTCGGGTAGGGGCAGAATGTAGCCGTGGAGGGAGCCGTTCTGGCTTCTCCTCCCCAGAGGGCTCTGGCAGATGAAGGGCCCAGGGCAAGCTTGGCTGCCTCTGGAAGGGGGCGAGGCGTTGTCCCTTCATTCGCCCCCACTCCTGACCATCCCTGCAGTTTATTTTCCCTGTTAATGAGTTGCTGCTGCAAACTTCCAGGAAGCGTCTGGGTTTGTTATGGAGGTTTGATGCTGGGAGGATGGGAGGTGGGCACCAGGTTCCCCATTGAGGAGGGAGAAGAAGACCCTTCCACATGCCGCCTCCCGGTGGGTGTACCTGCAGCCCTGCGCACTCATCCTCTCCAAGCCCCTGGATCCTGCTCTGTTCTCATCTCTCCACCTCCCTCCGCCTGCATCTGCCGGGTCCCACGGGACCTGACCTCCCAGTCAATCATTTTTCTCTCTTCTCACCCCTGATTCATAGCTCCCTTGGAGACCTGGGTGATTAAATAGGAAAATGCCTGCCTGCCCCATCCTCTCCCCTCACTCTTGACTTCCTTCCCGCCCTCACTTGCTGAAGCTGTGATCCTGTGACATTTCTGCCAGGATATGGATGCTGTGGAATCTGACAACAGCACTAGTCATGTGTACCAGGCACTTCCCACATGGCAAGCACGTGTCTCAGTGTCTTACGTCTGTTATCCCATTTCAGCAAGCAGTGACCCCATGAAGTTTTAAATCCCCATTTTACAGATGAGGAAACTGAGACTCAGGTGAAGGAATGTGCCCGAGGTCATGTTCTATTAGTGCAGGAGCCATGGTTCCAGCAGGCAGACAGCTTCATGTCTACTGAGGCCAGAGCCAAGGGCGCACCCCCTGCCCACCCCGGGGAGGCAGGGCCAGGCGATGAGGAGCTGTCCATCACAGGTGTGACCGACCCCAGGTGCCGCCTGGCCTCCTGCGAAACCCTCCTCTCTCCTCCCTCAGAGGTCCCCCAGTTCAGCCCTTCTCTGATATCAGAGAAGATCCTGCTGCGGCTGCTCAAGTACCCAGACGTCATCCAGGAGCTCAAGTTTGACGAGCACAACAAGCACTACGTCCGTCATTACCTGTACACGCGCAACAAGCCAGCCGACTACTTCGTCCTCATCCTGCAGGTGGGCCTGCCCCCTCCGTGCCCTCTGCCCACCCCCCATTGCCCATCCTCCTCCGGAGGCCCCCCTTGGCCTCCTCGCGGTCTCGGGGTCTCAGCGCCTCCACAGGGCCCGAAGCCCCACTCACGCCTCACTCCTCCAGCTCTTCTCCCTGGTGGTGTTCTCTCTCTCTCTGACCATGACCTGTGTCCTTTCAGGGGAAGGTGGAGGTGGAGGCTGGGAAGGAGAACATGAAGTTTGAGACGGGTGCCTTCTCCTACTATGGGACCATGGCCCTGTCCTCGGCCCCTTCTGGTGAGTCGTTGGACCGCCCCCCAGCACGTCTGGAGGGGGTCGGGACATGGGCGGGCTGCCCCCTCACCAGAACCTGGGGCCTTCGGGGAGGGGTGGCCAGTGAGGGCCTGGACTTTGAGGAGGTAGGCTGGAGAAATGACTCGCCCGTGGGGACAGGGGTCCGAGGGTGGAGGGAGGAGACGGGAAGGGGATTCTGAGCAGAGCCTGGAGGGGAGCTGAGAGTGTGTTCTGAGATGGTGAGACCAGCCTGGAGAAGACAAGGGAGCTGGTGGGTGTGTGTCAGGGAGGCCCAGGAAGTCAATGGCGTTTGCTCATGATACGAAGCAGGAGGCCATTAGTGGCCCGTGAGCAGGGGGACCTATAGCAGCAGAGTGGGCAAGCTGGGCAAGCAGGCCACCGTGGCCATGACGGCGGAGAACAGTTGAGAGAGAGGCAGGTGGAGGAAGCTGTGTGGCCTCACTAGAGAAGACCGGGCCAGGGGAGTCGATGGGGTAAGGAATCCGAGGCGCCCATGGTCGGGGGCCAGGCCAGGGCCTGTTGGCCATGCAGTAAAGGGGCTGAGCCTCCGCCTTTTGGTTAAGAGTCAGTTCTAATGGAATAAAGGAGCTCGGGGACAGAGAAAGGACTGGGCAGCCTCTGAGAAGGCCTCTCTTGCCACTCCAGGGCCCTCTGCTTCTCCACTGTTAGGTGGCTCAGGCTCCTGTTACCAGAGGGGCCTTGTGGCTGGAGTGGGCGCCCTGCAGACAAGGCCCAGTGTCACCCAGCTCGGCATCTCGCTAGTGGTGTGACGCTGCCAAGCCTTGAGAGCAGCCACAGGTTCTGCAGGCTGGAGGGGGCAAGTCTGCTTTGGTGCTGAGCACAGGCGCATGGTAGGGGGAGGGGGCGCCTCCACGCTGTGCCTGCTGCTATCCTTTGACAAAGAAGACCTCCCTGTGGGCGGCCCGGCACACATGCGTATTGACAGTTCAGCTCATCTAGCAGCACGAGCAGGCACCTGCAGGGAGGGGGATGGGAAACAAGGCTCCAGAGCCGGGTTTGGGAACAGGCGGCCCCTGCCCAGGTGCCCCAGGCCTGGGGAGGACGTCTCTGCCCCTCCTCGGAGGACCTCTTACCATCCAGCTTCGGGAAGCCTTCTAAAGCAGGGCACACCATCACAGGACATTGCTCTAAGTGCTGTTTCTCTGCAGTGATGCCTCAGAGCCAGGTTGGGGGCCTGGGCCCTGTCTTGACCTGGAGGCCCCTGCTTCCCACGTCAGTGGCTGGAAGGGAGGGGAGGTGATTTCTGGGGGCTCTGTGTTCACTGTGAAAGCTCTGGCCCCACGCCGCCAGCTCCGCCCTTCTCTGGTCAGGGCTCATTTGTGGGCTCTGGGCACCCTCCCCGTCAGAGCCGGGTCCCCTTTCCCATGGCACCCCGTCTCTGCTCAAGGCAGCCTGGCCCCCAGCAGGTCTGCTTCTCCCTGCTGTTCCTGTGGCTCAGTGTCCACCCTCCCACCACTGACCTTCTCCTCTTTTGCTCCAGTACCTTCCACCCTGGTTGGGTGTCCGCCTGGCAAGCGGAACTCCCTGCTCTCCTGGCTCTCAGGTAACGAGGCACGGCTAGACGATGCGCACTGCCACCTGTTGCCTGCATCCTGCCGCTGCATTAACCTCTCCCAGCAGGCACTGGGGCCACCTCCGCCCCTCCTCCCGGCACCTGTGCCCCCCCCCCCGCCCCGCCCGGTCACATGTGTGGGCCAGCCTGACAGGTGTTGGTTCTGCTTGACCTGGGCTTCTGTGTTACTGTGTCCCTTTGCCCAGGTCCTGGAAGGGTTTCCCTGAGGGTCCTTCAGTCTTTGAGAAGACTCGTGCACACACACATACACCCGCACGTGACAGGCTGGGAGTGAAGGGCCGTTCCCGGCCAGGCCAGGTGAGCCCTGCTGCTCAGGGCCACACAGACTCCAGCAGGACGACTTGTCGCCTCTCAGTATTCTTGCCTGGAGAGTCCCAAGGACCAAGGCGCCTGGGGGACTGCAGTCCACAGGGTTGCAAAGAGTCGGGCACGACCGAAGTGACTGAGCACACACACATGCAACTTTCTCTAAAAGAAGCTTCCCTTCCCACCTTTCCTCACAAGCTTTGCTTTTTTTATTCTGTGGCTGAAATGGTGTCCACTGGCCAGGGGGAGGCAGCCTCTTGGAGTCAGAAGTGCGGCCACAGTCAGACTGCCCTGGTTGAGTGGCGTCTCCGCCAAGACCAGCTGAATGGGTCTGGGAGCTGACTGACCTTCTCTGAGTCTTGATTTCCTCCTGTGAAATGGGAACAAGACATGTACCCACTTCTTAAGAATTGTTGGCCGCAGTAGGCAAGAGAATTGATATAAAATGTTTAGCTAGAGCTCAATTACTACTTGTACTTTCTCTATTATAGTGAAACCAGGAAGCATTTGGGAAAAGGCCAAAGGCCCTGTGCTGTTTCTGGCCTTCCTCAGGTCACACTCCTGAGCGCTGAACCAGGGTCGCTGGGAACCATGTTGGCCCCAGCATCTTTCAGTTCATGGGATTCCCGTATCCCGTGTACACTGGGGCAGCAGAGGTCCTGATGTCAGACCCGTGGCCTGGGCTGCTGCGCCCGGGGGAGAGGAGCACAGCGAGTGTCTCTGAGCTCCAGTTTCCCTGCATAGCTTAAAGTAGCGCCCGCGGCCCTGGCCGTCCTAGAAACCTATCATTTCAGGCACCTGTTTCCCATTGATGTTCATACAGTTGGGCTATTTTCCTTCTTAAATATACGAAAGCACACTTTAAAAAAAAACTGATTCTCTTAAAAAAGTAAAAAGGTGACTTAGCAGTCACTGGTCCCATTCAGACAGAGCCAACTTTTGGCTGTGATGAGTGGCCTTTGAGCGGGAGGCTGCCTGGTGAGAACGGAGTGGACGGCGTCGGTCTTCACTGGCCAGCCCCTCAGCCTCACTCTCCTCTCCCGCACTTGCTCCTGTCTCATAGATGGCGGGGTTGACACACGTATGGCTTGAATCCTCATGTCTTTACCTGATATGGGACCAGAGACACTTTTCCATAAGCTTTCTAGTTAGAGCTATGCAGGGTCTCACCATGCAGAAGTGCCTTCGTTTGTTACTTCCCCCTTATGCATGTTCATGGGGGTCTGTATTCTAAATAATGGCGTGATGTAGACCTCTTTATGGAAAAACTTCTTCTGTGTTTAAGATTATGTCCTTAGAATATTATTTCCAGAGATGGAATTACCAAGTCAAAATCGCCTGGGTTTTTTTTGTTACTTTTTTGGGTTTGTTTTAATAGTAACATAGCTTATTTAGAAAATTAGGAAAAATCCTAAGAAAATTAAGTATCATAATTTCATTATTCAGAAACAAAACTTCGTATTTTTTAAATTCCTAGGACCTCTGTTTTAACAGACCATGTGACTAATGTATGTTGGTTTAAATTCACTTCCTATCTCTGGAGTGTTAATAAGCATTAATTAAAAGCATTATGTCATCAAAATAATTAATGTTAAACAGTAAGAAATATTGACCTTCAAGGTGTTACTTAAGTTTGAATGAGTGATAGATGCACATGGTCCTCTAGTGGTTGTATACCAGGGGTCCCCAACCTCCGGAATCTAATGCCTGATAATCCGAGGTGGAGCTGATGTAATAATAATAGAAATAAAGTGCACAGTAAATGTAGTGTCCTCGAATTGTCCCAAAACCATCCCCCCTCACCCTGGTCCATGGAAGAATTGTTTTGCATGGAACTGGACCCTGGTGTTAGAAAGGTTGGGGATTGCTGTTGTATGCTACCCATCTTGGAATATCCAGACTGTGTGTTCCTAGTTTTATGAATGAAATTCAGATGGGGAGTATTACTGAATTCAGTCTCAGTTGGTTCAGTCAGTCACCTAGACTCAGTGGTTGCTTTTTTCACTGGGCTGTTTGTTAGAATAGTTAACTGAGTCATTAGTAAGTTAGTAGTTAACTAAGCAAATCAGCTTAGGCCACTATCTGTTTGTTTAAAACAAGCCAGCATGCCTTCACAATTAACTTCTTGGTGCATTTCATTGTTCTCCTAATGTTCCCCCAAAATACGAGCTAATGAGGTACAATCATGTGTGTGCCCTTGCTTTTGCAAAATAAGGAGCTGGTTCCTTCCTCATTGGAGGTTGAGTCATTCCCTTTTCCTGGTTACTATCAGCTGAATGAAGCCTGTTCTGCCCCTAGTGATGGGAAGAGGCACTGCCATAGCTACCCCAGGGCTCTGCCTCATGGGATGGAGACTGGAATCAGTCTCCAGGCACCTCAGCGTGGGAAGCTGGAGCTCTGGGGCCTCCAGGTTCCTGTGAGAAGAGTCTGCTGCCTCCATCCCCCTGCCAGACTGGCTGGGCTCAGCAGACACAGGCAGGACTGTTCCACACACAAGTCTCATGGAACACGGTTTTGAGCTCTTAGAAGCATTTTGAGATACGAGCAGGGTGTCACGTTGGGGGTGTCTGTATGTATGGTGAGAGAGTACAAACTGTAGGTTTTCCTCTTCATATAGTTTAAAAGTGTGCAGTTTACATCCCTTGACAGAAGCGGGCATTGAGATGCTGTCTACCACACTCGGGCCATCTCTGTGTTGCCCCTGCCTCATTACTTGTCGGGGGAAATGAGAGCTTTTGTAGACATAAACTTTCTGTGTCTCAGGTTTTTGTTTTCTGTTTTGTTCTCTGTTCGGGTAGACTTTTGAATACTTACTGCACAACACTTCTAAACACACTAACTCGTTTGCTCTGATGAAGTCAGACCTTGAGTAAGGGCTTTGTTTGCACCCAAGAACTCCTTCCCGTTTCCAGTGAGGGCACCACTGCCCAGGCGTCTGAGGGACAAGGTTGGACAGGAGGCTGTGAGGGGCACCAGGCCGGCCCCTGACCTCACGGTCTCTCTCCCCACCACAGACCGCTCCCCATCCCACCCCACGGCCCTCAGCCGCTCGGCCTCCCTCAGCTACCCAGACCGCTCAGAAACGGCAAGCACCGTGCCCTTGGCAGGCAGCAGCAACCAGTTTGGCAGCTCGATCCTGGGCCAGTACATCTCTGACTTCAGCGTGCGGGCACTCATGGACCTCCAATACATTAAGGTGAGCACTCCCACAGCCCTCTGCCTGGGGCAGCCCCATCCTCTGCCTCCAGTCCATCGGCAGCTTCTTTGATCCACCGCACCCAGCATGGATAGGCTTCCCAGGTGTTGCTAGTGGTAAAGAACCCACCTGCCAATGCAGGAAACACAAGATCCCTGAGTTGGGAAGATCCTCTGGAGGAGGGCATGGCAACCCACTCCAGCATTCTTGCCTGGAGAATCCCAAGGACAGAGGAGGCTGGTGGGCTACAGTCCATGGGGTTGCAAAGAGTCGGACATGACTGAAGCTGAGCACACGGCACACGCAGGTCCAGCACGGCGGGCCCGGACCTGGGATGTGTGTCCTTCCTACTCTGGCTTCTCACTCTTTGGTGGGGGTGCTTCTGAGACCCTCTGCCCTGGGTCATGCCTTCTTTCCTGGACTCAGCTTCCATCCCGGCCACGTTTCCCTGGCCCCCCAACCCTGCTCTCAGTGACCACCCCACCCCTGCCCACCCCCCTGCAGATCACCCGGCAACAGTACCAGAACGGGCTGCTGGCCTCACGCATGGAGAACTGCCCCCAGTTCCCCCTGGACGGGTGCACCCTCTGCACCGAGAACTCAGCTGACAAGGCCGAGCCGCCGCCGGCGGACGAGACCACGAACCTGCTGAATGAGCGCAACTCCTTGCTGCACCGGACGTCTCACGAGAGCGCCATCTGACAGGAGGGCCCGGGGTCCCCCGCCAGCCCCGCGGGGGCCTCCCCAGTGGGCCCACAAGAGGACAGGGGGCCTGTTAGGCCGGAAGGGGCACAGTTACCCTGTCTGACTGAGCAGCCAGAGGGCCCCCTGCCTGAGGGGGACCTGGTCTCTGACAGGGTCCTCTGAACAGCTCGGAGGTGGCAGCTGCGCGGCCCCGGACCGCGGGGCAGTATACCGGCGACCAGGAGCGCGCCTAAACTCAGCTCGTTGCACCTCTTTTTAAATGTCAGGGGGAAGGGAAGACAGGGTTAAGGAACTTTAAAAGCAATTTTTTTTTCCACAGAAACTTTAAAAGGGGTAGGGTTTCTCACCCCGGGAAGCAATAGCCATAATGTGCTCCCAGTCGTGACCTTCTGGCTGCATCCCTGACTCAGGGAGCCAACTCTCCCTACTCCTCTTCCACGTCCTCCAGAGATGGCACCACTGCAGCCTCCTGGAGGAAGATTTCTTCTTGGGAGAGAAGACAGTTCTTCCCAGGAAGCAAAGAACCAAATAGCGCTGAGAACAACTGCCTGGACGCACACTGAGGCTCACCTGTCGTCACCGAGGCCAAGGGATTTTTCTGGGAACCCTGGTCAGGGAGGTGACAGTCCCAACTGTGGAGAGGAGCACGCCTCCTCCTGTCAATCGCTGGACCCAGGAACCTCCTAGAACTCTGCTGATGGGGTCTCCTGGTGAGTTGGGCTGGGCCGAGGCCTCTCAGCCCTGTCCCCACGGTCTGCCTCACGTCCACCCCTTTGGACAGCTCTCCCCTTGTCGTGGGACTGACTCCGAAGTATTAGGCGGGGTCTCACACCATTAAGACTGCTAACCAGACTGCTCCCCAGGCCCTGCCCTCAGTTTCACCAAAGGTTTTCCCCCGGTGGGGAGAGTGTCTGTGTTATGGGGTTTACCTGTGATGCTCTTTTCGGGGCCAGGAGGGAACTTGGTCATGAGCATCTACATTGTTAGCAGTCAGTTCATCCCCCTCCCACCCCATAGCCAAAGTCAAGTCTCATTACTGACCCACAAAGCCCTTCTCTCCAGATTCCCTGCTTCTAATCCCAAACCCCAGTGTCTCTTGGGGATTGAGATCAGGAGGACGTGTAGGAAGCCAACACAAGTCGGTTCTTCATGCCCTTTCCTCTGTGGCCAAGGCTCACCTGACCTTGTTCACGCACTTACAGAACCCGGGAAAGGAGGTTTCCACCTAGAAGGCACCCAGCCAGCAGCCCCGTCCTACCCACGTGTGTGATCCTAATGTGAGCTGTCATCCTGGTCTTTGCTGAAGCCCGTGGTGCTGGACCCTGGGTGCCCCAGCCCCATCTGCCGTCCTGCACCTTCTCCCTGAGCAGCAGGCTTCCCACTGTCGGGGAGGCTGTGGGACCGAGGTCCGCTTTGACCCTTTGGTTGGGTGGAACGGTTGCTGGGGGGCCTGGAACAGAGGAGGGAGCCTCGCAGGCCTTCCCGCATGTTTATTCACGTCTTTCCTCAACCCGTGAGACCTGGTACCCGAAGTGCTCTGCTGGCAGTGACCGGGAAACGCCTTGCACCAAGCACGCTGGGCCCTGGTCAGTGTAACAGGCCTCACCAGTGACAGAAGTGATTCCCACAAGTCTGGGGAGAAGGTGGTGACACCTGTGGGTTCTCGGCCACAAGGAAGACACCAGACCTTCGTGCCCTGTCCAGGGAAACCCCTTAGTTTTCTCCAGGAGCAGCTTGCTCTCCGCATCCACATGGGGGCTTGCAGTACGGTTTTCCTGGGGTCTGAGTGCTGCCTGAGCCCACCCACTGCCCGAACCTAGTGTTTGTGTGTGAAGTCCATGGAGCAGGTACACACACTTCCACGGCTACCTCTCTGCACACACAGATGCTCTCAAGAGATGGTCCCTCCTCCCCACCTCTCCCTGTCCCCATTTATAATCACTTTTTGCAGAGGGTCATGGTTATTTCCAATATTACTGGTCCGATGACTTCCTCTTCCCAGTGCAATTTCTCATTTCCTATTCCAGCCTCTGGTTCCTGGGCTGAGCCGTACCCTGGACCTGGCCCAGCCCTGCGTGTCTTCCCATGGAAGGGGGACCTCCGCAAACAGCAGGCCTCCATGTGGGTAGGCGAGTCACAGCCACCGTAGCAAGTAACTCGTATTTATTTTGCATAAGATTTTAATTTGTATATTTTTGTGATTTATTTTGGCATTGTTATGAGTTTTGACTCTCGGGGAGTTTTGTTGTTATGACTCTTGTGTCTTTTGTCACAAAACAATGATAATATTTGCTAAACGATATATGGAATTTATTTTTGATTGGTAATAAAAAAATGAAATATGGATAAATCTTGGCGAGCCTGCAGTTGGCCTGTCTGAGCTCAGGTCCTGTCACAGAGCTTGAAGTGGCTGTGCTTGGCTATGACAGGGCAAGAGACAAGCATCCTGGGACTGTTTAGCGCTAAAAAAAAAAAAAAAAAAGAAACGGACATGTAACTTACAAAAACATAATCAAGGCTGTTGTCACAGGAGCTAGAGAGTGCCAGCTGCTGCTAGACCGATACAGCAAGTGTGCTCAACTGCCACCGTTAGGAATCCAGTAAAATGGAAACCAGAGGGTCAGGGACAGCTGGAATGGGCAAATTGCCCCTCCTCTGTCCTCTAGGGGCTGAAGGAGAAAGGTGCTTGATCTGAAACTATGATTGCATTGTCTTAAGAACAGCAGTTGCCTCTCGGTCCAGACTTGGGGGCTGGTTGTGGTCTCCAAGTTGGAGTGCCCACCCCTGGAGAGCCCACCTGGAAGGGACCTCACTGCATATCCACTCCGGAGGCTTCAGTCGGGCAGACTCCCACAGTGCCCCCAGGTGCCTCAGCCGGTGGGTACAATCGAGTGCGCCGAGGCCAGGGGCTCAAGGAAGCCTGGCTTAAGAGGGGAACTGGGGGGAATGTTAGGCATTGGATAGGCAGAAAGAGGACATTTCAGATAAAAGGAATAACAAATGCAGAGTCTTGTGTATAGGTGGGCAAGAATAAATTTCATTCATCCATCTGTCCTACACACATTTCAGCCTCTGCTGCATGCCACCAACCCCTCAGGCTGTCTTCTCCACCTGGATTATTCTCCCAGGTCTTTGTGAGGCTCACCCCTCACTTCATCTAAGCCTCTGTTCAAATGCTACCTCCTTGAAGAAGTCTTCCCCCATCAGACCACCCAAAAGAGCTTGGCCCCCATCCCTCTGTCTGTCTCCTCATCTTGCCTTGTTTTTTTCTCTGTCGAACTTAACTGTCAGGTATTAAAATAAGGATTTGTTTATTTTTTGTTGTCCTTACACTAGAGCTTAAGCTCCAGTAGGTCAGGGTATTTGTTATTTCAACAGCAGTCCCAATGCTAGAGCAGTATCTGGTGCACTGCAGGCACCAGATGCAGGAAATACTTGTTGAATGAACGAATGAATGGGCCTTACCAGAAGGTAAGTACCAGATTTTATTGGAGGGGAGCGTGCTGCTCCTATAACCTTGACTGAACCTAGTAAAGATGGTTGACGAAAGCTGGCTGGAGGAAGTGATGTATACAGACGTGAGAGAGAAGCAGGAGTCAGTCAGGGGTCACACACAATAGTTATGGGTTTAAAACTCAAGAATAAATATTTCGATAAAACATGGAAATGTCTTGAGCTGAATGGCCAGAAAGGAAAATCGCCCATGAGGGACCTGGAAGTCTGGTGACAAGTGTCTCCACCGATGCTGCAATAATGGACCAAGGAATGGTGCAGAGCCAAGGAAGAGAGAAGCTGGGAAAGTGGTGTGGGACCTATGTTGCTCATAGAAGGTCATTCATGGGCAACTTTGTTTGCCCTGCGCTGGATCCTTGGGTCTCATGGTTTAAATCATCATTCGTGTTTTCCAAGTGTGATCTGATTGTTCTATCTAAAGGTTTCCCTGCCAAAATAAGTTACAAGGTTGTTTTCCAAGGGAGCCTGAGCCCAGAGGAAAAGTCACAGGTCAGAGCCCTGTGTAGAGGTACTGGGTGTTTTTCCCACCTTGTCTCTGGAACTGTTCTTTGCCGGTTAACTTTTCAGGCATGTAGCTCATTTCAATTATGTTGTCCATTCTATCTCTGTCAGCATTTTTATTTGGACTTGGAGACAAGTGTGAACCAAAGGGACTGAGTCTATTATTATTTTTTCAAAAGAGGCATGCCAGTCCGGTGGAAAGGGTCAAAGGTCATAATTGCTTCTGTTGGCAGCTTATTCTGGAATTTTTCACACAATACTTATGTTGGTCACTCACCACAGGTTTACTCATTTTTGCACATTACCTTCCACACAAGTATATTTCACTTAATTGTGACCACAGTGCCTAAGCTTTTTAATAGTATTTTCATGACAATATATGTGTTTCTATACAGTCCATGCAAAGCCCATTTTGAATAACACATATGGATCGTCTTATCAGTCTACTTATGTTAGGAAGGTTGAAAATACATTAAAATGTAGAAAATACAAAAAAACCATTTTGTTGGCACACTTATAGAGAAGTCTTGTTAGCTTGTCCATTTCCTTCCAACCAGGTAAAGTTCACATATAACAGGTTGAGGAACATTCCATACTGTCAAGGACCATACAGTCTTCTAAAACAACAATCCGGGGAGGATCCTCTTCAATAGTTCCTGTTCGTCGTTAGGAATTATTTTCCCAAGGATCCTCTGCTAGAATTGAAGTGACCCAGATACAGTAATTCCTGACAGAGATGCCAACTCCTAGTGTGACTGGGATGGCTACAGGATATTAGGCTGGTCGCTTTGGAATCCATCATCCGTGCACGAGTAGTGTTCACTTTTCTCTGGTAAAGTGTCTTAATAACGAAGTAACTGCAAGGCTCCAATGAGGCAGTGATTTCGTGTGTTTACGTTCTTCGTTCTCTCTGGCAGGGTGCAAGTTCAGCTAAGGAGGGACTGTGTGTTTACGTCCCAGACCCACAGCAGAGTGGCGCGCGATCAAGGAATACTTAAAATAAGCTTTAGCTTCCGACGCCCAGTCGCCGGTTCTTTTAGCCCTCTTCGAGGTTTGGGTCGTTGGTTTCTGAGAAAACGGACCATCTCCCTTCGTTGAATACTCTAGCTGCTGTTTCAGGAGCGCCACTCCTCTCGGCGGCCCGAGTCCCGAGCCAGGGACTTCCCAGAGTACGGGCCTGGCCTCCCGGCGCTGGGGACGGCCGGAGGGAACCAGACGCCCGCGGACAGCGGGCCAGCTCGCCGCCCAGCGTCCTCCGGTTGCCGCGGCCCAGGCCCACAGGGCCGAGAGTCCCACGCCCCCGGCCCGCCCCGGGATCTCGCCGCCGCTTGTTTACTCCCCGGCGCAGCCTAGTCCGACCCTGGGGCCCGCCCCCGCCCGCCGCCTATTGGCTGAGGAGACTCCAGGGCTGGCGACGATTGGCCCGGCGGAGGCGGAGAGGTAGGCTGCGCGGGAGGCCGAGAGGGGGCAGCAGGCGATGGCGGCGGCGGCGGCGGCGGCGGCGGGTCGGCTAGGCTGGTTGCTCGCCGCGCTCTGCCTGGGCAACGCCGCCGGCGAGGCGGCGCCGGACCCGCGAGTGCTGGGCGTCTGTCTAGAGGAGGACGGAGCGGCGGGCGCGGGGTGGGCGCACGAAGGGGAGGTGCGGGCAGCGCCGGAGGCCACCTTCCGCTTGCGCCTCTTCGGCTCGGGCTTCTCCAACAGCTCCTGGTCCTGGGTGGCTCCTGAGGGGGCGGGTTGCCCCGAGGGCGGGCCGGCCGCGGCGCCCGACGAAGCGGCGGCCCCCACGGGCGAGTGGCGTGCGTTGCTGCGCCTGCGCGCCGAGGACGCGCACCCGCACTCTGTGCGGCTGGCGGTGCGCGGGGAGCCTGGCGGTTCGGCGGCCGAAGAGGCGGCAGCCCTCACGGGCGAGTGGCGCGCACTGCTGCGCCTGCGCGCCGAGGCCGCACGCCCGCACTCGGCGCTGCTGGCCGTGCGTGTGGAGCCGGGCGGCTCGGCAGCCGAGGAGGAGGCGCCGCCCTGGGCTCTGGGCCTGGGGGCGGCGGGGCTGTTGGCGCTGGCGGCTCTGGCGCGGGGCCTGCAGCTGAGCGCACTGGCGCTGGCGCCCGCCGAGGTGCAGGTGCTGCGCGAGAGCGGCTCGGAGGCGGAGCGTGCGGCGGCGCGGCGCCTGGAGCCTGCACGGCGCTGGGCGGGCTGCGCCCTGGGCGCGCTGCTGCTGCTGGCCAGCCTGGCGCAGGCGGCGCTGGCGGTTCTGCTGTACCGCGCGGCTGGCCAGCGCGCAGTCCCCGCCGTGCTAGGCAGCGCGGGGCTCGTGTTCCTGGTGGGCGAGGTGGTGCCGGCTGCCGTGAGCGGGCGCTGGACGTTGGCACTGGCGCCGCGCGCGCTGATCCTCAGCCGCCTGGCGGTGCTGCTCACCCTGCCCGTGGCGCTGCCGGTGGGCCAGCTGCTGGAGCTGGCGACGCGGCCAGGGAGGCTGCGCGAGCGCGTGCTGGAGCTGGCGCGCGGCGGCGGCGACCCCTACAGCGATCTCAGCAAGGGCGTGTTGCCCTGCCGGACAGTGGAGGACGTGCTCACGCCCCTCGAGGACTGCTTCATGCTGGATGCCAGCACCGTGCTGGACTTCGGCGTCCTGGCCAGCATCATGCAGAGCGGCCACACGCGCATCCCCGTGTACGAGGACGAGCGCTCCAACATCGTGGACATGCTCTATCTCAAGGACTTGGCTTTCGTGGACCCCGAAGACTGCACGCCGCTCAGCACCATCACCCGCTTCTACAATCACCCACTCCACTTCGTCTTCAACGACACCAAGCTGGACGCCGTCCTGGAGGAGTTCAAGCGAGGTAAGTGCTGGGGAATCGCGGAGGGGACGCGAATGTCAGCGTTCTCCCCCCAGAGAAGGAGTGGGGTTTAGGGAAGCCTTGGGGAAAGGTCCCAACGCGGTGGACGACAGGGAGGCCTCTGAGCACCCTTTTAATGAAGATGATGGTTTTGTAGCTCCGAATGATCTTGAAAAATATCATTTAAAGTCTTTCGTTCCGAAAATGACAGAACTATAGACAATAAAAATCTTTTCTGGGCAGGCACCCAGTTTGGGGAGGTATGTGTACTTAACTCTAACTTTCCAGCTCTTTACCGGGTCATTTTTGTGGGTTTGGGCTTTGTGGCAGGTCCAGACTGAAAGAACATAGAGTACAGGGTCTAGATACCTGGACGCTGTTGTTTGCACATGTATAATACCAAATTAGCTGAACCTGTGATGTTTCCAGGGCATCATTGTTAAGGTCAGTGAAAAGGGAATGATTGATCAATACTTCCTGCAGTGTGAAAGAAGCTTCCACTTTGATTTCACCGGAAGCTACTTGATCATGGAGACCAGTTAGTCTCCCTTTCCTTAAAAAAAAACACAACAAAAAACTAAAACCCAAGTAAGGGCTCAAGTTTTCTTAACTCCACATTTTGTCCTCTCCTTTCACCCCGGTTCAGGTGAAAACTGAGACCCTCCCATTGTGAAGGTTTGGGTTCCCCTGCAGTCTCCCTCTCGGTAATTTGGCTTGATCATGCTTGAACTTCTGTGGGGACACTTTTGGACTTAGAATGAGCTTGACCACAAAAACTGCATAATTGAGGCCGAGAAGTGAGCAAGGCCCCTCATAATGACTTCCTGACAGCTGTGAAGTCTGCAGGTCCCAGGATCCCATAGGAGGTTCCCTGTGAGCCCCTGGACTGTCAGGGCAGGGAGGCAAAGCTCTGCCTTAATGACCATTAGCACTGCTGTATGTCAGCCACTAGTGGCCACCCTCACGCACCGTCTCCTTTAATCCTTGCAAGAGGCTTGGGTTTTGAAGAATTAGGCAGTTACTGTTACTACTGTTTCTCAGGATTGGGTGGGAGACTTTGATGGGCAGCTCTGGCTGCTCCACTGGAGAATCTCTGGGTGCTTCTACTAGTTTCCTCAGAATGTAGCCCTGCAGCCCTGCTCTGGGGAGAGGAGCCTCCTGGGAGCAAGTGCCCATCTCCAAGTATTACGGTATTTTCTGAGGCAGTGGTGGTTCTCGTGGCTGTGTGGCTGCCAGGCTGCCTTGGAGTCAGCAGGGGACGGTACCATCCTGCCGCTGCCATCTTTCCGCTTGAGGCCAGGCTTGACCACCAGGGCGGTGGCTACAGGCAGAGCGTGGCAGCCTCTTTAAGTGGTTTCCACAGATCACTGACTGGTGTGGAGACCAGAGTAGGGGGGTCCCCGTGGTTGGGAGGGCCCAGTGAGAGGTGATGGTAGCCTGAACAAGGGTGCTCAGCAAGCATAGAAAGGAAGACCCAAGAGAGCATTGGAAGGTGGGCTTAGGATTTTGTGGTTTGCTGAGGGGCTGTGGGGCAGGAGAAGGAGCTGAGGATGAATGTGGGTTTTGGCTTGGTGGTGGCCTTGCCTTTCCCTGAGGCCGAGCACACGCAGGAAGAGAGGACTTGGGGGCTGGGGCAGGCAGATGAGTTTGTTGTGAACACTGGAATTTGTGTGTGCAGTGGCCTGAGACATGGGCTGCTAGGAGCAGCCCGTGTGCAGTGAAGCACAAGTGAAAATCTCAAGCAGGAGGGAAGGATCTGGATGTGGGTGGGGAGGTGGTCCCAGGGAGTGATCCTGTTAGCTGAAAGAGGGGCACTAGCAGGGCAGGGGTGGGTGGGCAGTGAGGACGGGTGCTGAGAAGAGGGGAGGGAAGGAGAGTGATCAGGAGAGGAGGCTTGCATCATGTCCTTTGGCTCCAACAAGCAGGATACCCTTGACCTTGCAAGAGCAGTTGTGGCGTGGCGTGGGGAAGCCGGGGTGGGGCCAGCAGTGAAGGAGATGGGCCTTCAGGGAGGCATGGCTGCAGAGGGACGCTAGAGCGTGGTGGCCAGGAGAGGCCAGCAGGGCGGGAGGCCTTCTGCTCTAGTGCCGTTTTCCCGCCTTTTCTTTGTTAGCTTTTAAAAAATTTTTCATCAGAGGAAAACTGTTTTACGGTGTTGTGTTGGTTTCAGCTGTACAGTGACTCCAACCAGCTATAGTTTTACGTATGTCCCCTTTCTCTGCTGTTTTCATTTATTTATTTAATTTGCCTGTGTGGCATGTGGCATCTTAGTTCCCTGACCAGGGATTGAACTGCTGCCCCTGCGGCCAGAAGCGTGGATCTCAGCCAACCATTGGACCGCCAGGAACGCTCTGCTCTTTGGTTCTAATATGGCGGAGTCCACTGGTCTTGGGTATAAATGTTGGTAGGAAGTTGCTGGTAGGGAGGGACAGCCACAGTGCAGGCTGCTCCTGTTCTGGGGTGGTGGCCTTGGGGCAGGTCTGGAGAGCCCCCTTCTAGAAGGTAGTGGGGGGGGGGTGCAGTGTGGCGGTTGAATGGAGGACTTTTCGGTCCCCTTGACCTCCTGACTCCTGTGGAGAGTGAGGGCCATTCTCAGAGCTGGATAGCCTTATCTTTTCTGTGTCACCTGAACTCTCTCCACTTCTGTGAAATGCAGTCCTTTGACAGCTAGCTTTATGTTTCCTCACTGAAGTCCTCATTAACCCAGCCCTCTTCTTCATTCCTCTGCTCATGAACAGAGAGCATATTGTAGCCTCCTTGGTGCATGAGGTTTCAGAAATCAGTCCCTTTCCTGTCTCTCTGCCAAGTGTATGAGGCAGGGGTCCCTCTGAATTCCTTGAGGCGGAAGGCTCTGGTGTCTTGGCAGTTACCATTTCAGACCCCATTCCTTTCTCTCTTTCAGATTGTGGTTTGTTCTGGAACTTTAGAGTCTGAAAGAGGCCCCTTCCCCAGTGAGGCACCCCTCAGTCAGCGTGCAGACCTGGGGTGTCAGCTGATTGTTTTGTGCACGTGCTGCTAGGAGGAGTGCAGACTTCTGGAGGTGTAGTTCAGTTCAGTCTCTCAGTTGTGTCCGACTCTTTGCGACCCCACGGACTGCAGCACACCAGGCTTCCCTGTCCATCACCAACTCCCAGAGCTTACTCAAGCTCATGTCCATTGAGTCAGTGATGCCATCCAACCGTCTCATCCTCTGTTGTCCCCTTCTCCTCCTGCCTTCAATCTTTCCCAGTATCAGGGTCTTTTCCAATGAGTCAGCTCTTCACATCAGGTGGCCAAAGTATTGAAGCTCCAGCATCAGTCCTTCCAGTGAAGATTCAGGACTGATTTCCTTTAGGATTGATTGGTTTGATCTCTTTCCAATCCAAGGGACTCTCTGGAGTCTTCTGTAACACCACAGTTAAAAAGCATCAATTCAAAAAAAAAAAAAGCATCAATTCTTCAGTGCTTAACTTTCTTTTTTTTTAAATTAATTAATTAATTTTAGTTGGAGGCTAATTACTTTACAGTATTGTAGTGGTTTTTGCCATACACTGACATGAATCAGCCATGGGTGTCCATGTGTTCCCCATCCTGAACCCCCCTCCTGCCTCCCTCCCCATCCCATCCCTCAGGATCACCCCAGTGCACCAGCGCTGAGCACCTTGTCTCATGCATCGAACCTGAACTGGCGATCTGTTTCACATGTGATAATATACATGTTTCAGTGCTATTCTCTCAAATCATCCTACCCTTGCCTTCTCCCACAGAGTCCAAAAGACTGTTCTATGCATCTGTGTCTCTTTTGCTCTCTCGCATATAGGGTCATTGTTACCATCTTTCTAAATTCCATATATATGCGTTAGTATACTGTATTGGTGTTTTTTTTTTCCTGACTTACTTTACTCTGTATAATAGGCTCCAGTTTCATTCACCTCATTAGAACTGATTCAAATGTATTCTTTTTAATGGCTGAGTAATATTCCATTGTGTATTTGTACCACAGCTTTCTTATCCATTCGTCTGCCAGTGGACATCTAGGTTGCTTCCATGTCCTGGCTATTATAAACAGTGCTGCAATAAAACATTGGGGTACACGTGTCTCTTTCAATTCTGGTTTCCTCGGTGTGTATGCCCAGTGGTGGGATTGTTGGGTCATATGGCAGTTCTATTTCCAGTTTTTTAAGAAATCTCCACACTGTTCTCCATAGTGGCTGTACTAGTTTGCATTCCCGCCAACAGTGTAAGAGGATTCCCTTTTCTCCACACCCTCTCCAGCATTTATTGCTTGTAGACTTTTGGATAGCAGCCATCCTGACTGGCATGTAATGGTACCTCATTGTGGTTTTGATTTGCATTTCTCTGATAATGAGTGATGTTGAGCATCTTTTCGTGTGTTTGTTAGCCATCTGTATGTCTTCTTTGGAGAAATGTCTGTTTAGTTTTTTGGCCCATTTTTTGATTGGATTGTTTATTTTTCTGGAATTGAGCTGCAGGAGCTACTTGTATATTTTTGAAATTAATTCTTTGTCAGTTGCTTCATTTGCTATTATTTTCTCCCATTCTGAAGGCTGTCTTTGCACCTTATAGTTTCCTTCTTTGTGCAAAAGCTTTTAATTAGGTCCCATTTGTTTATTTTTTTCTTTTATTTCCATTACTCTGGTAGGTGGGTCATAGAGGATCCTGCTGTGATTTATGTCAGAGAATGTTTTGCCTATGTTTTCTTCTAGGAGTTTTATAGTTTCTGGTCTTACGTTCAGATCTTGCATCCATTTTGAGTTTATTTCTGTGTATGGTGTTAGAAAGTGTTCTAGTTTCATTCTTTTACAAATGGTTGACCAGTTTTCCCAGCACCACTTGTTAAAGAGATTGTCTTTTCTCCATTATATATGCTTGCCTCCTTTGTCGAAGATAAGGTATCCATAGGTGCGTGGATTTATCTCTGGGCTTTCTATTTTGTTCCATTGATCTATATTTCTGTCTTTGTGCCAGTACCATACTGTCTTGATGACTGTAGCTTTGTAGTATAGTCTGAAGTCAGGAAGGTTGATTCCTCTAGTTCCATTCTTCTTTCTCAAGGTGGCTTTGGCTATTTGAGTTTTATTGTATTTCCATACAAATTGTGAAATTATTTGTTCTAGTTCTGTGAAAAATACCATTGGTAGCTTGATAGGGATTGCATTGAATCTATAGATTGCTTTGGGTGGAATGCTCATTTTCACTATATTGATTCTTCCGATCCATGAACATAGTATATTTCTCCATCTATTTGTGTCATCTTGATTTCTTTCATCCATGTTTTATAGTTTTCTGTATATAGGTCTTTTGTTTCTTTAGGTAGATTTATTCCTAATATTTTATTCTTTCATTGCAATGGTGAATGGAATTGTTTCCTTAATTTCTCTGTTTTCTCCTTGTTAGTGTATAGGAATGCAAGGGATTTCTGTGTGTTAATTTTATGTCCTGCAACTTTACTATATTCATTGACTAGCTCTAGTAATTTTCTGGTGGAGTCTTTAGGGTTTTCTCTGTAGAGGATCATGTCATCTGCAAACAGTGAGAGTTTTACTTCTTCTTTTCCAATCTGGATTCCTTTTACTTCTTTTTCTTCTCTGATTGCTGTGGCCAAAACTTCCAAAACTATGTTGAATAGTAGTCGTGAGAGTGGGCACCCTTGTCTTGTTCCTGATTTCAGGGGAAATGCTTTCAATTTTTCACCACTGAGGATAATGTTTGCTGCGGGTTTGTCATATATAGCTTTTATTATGTTGAGGTATGTTCTTTCTTTCTTTTTTTTTTTTTTTTAATAAAAAAAATTGTATTTACTTAGAAGCATTCAGAATGTCAACAAAACAGCTGCAACTTTTTTTCTTTTGCAATTACAGAGTGGTATTCAGTTAACAGAACAACAATTATTCGTATAAGCTGCATCAGAGACAACTGAAGATGAAAAAACTACCATCCCCATATATAACTAATTTGTGCTGTGCACCAACAAGAACCTGCTTTAAATTTCCATGCCAATTTACAACCCCCATACTGTACCAGGCAAGGTTAGTGGCTATTGAAAATACCACCAGGACAGGGCTATCTAAAGACACATTCGGTAGTGTGTTAACTATACAAAAAAAGACACTGTACAGTTTAAAAACAAATCTTACACAGCCTTACATTTCAATTTTTTTTCTTTAAAAGGAGTGAGTTGTGTACAGGGGGGTTAAATGCTTTATAGACAAGAAAAAAAAAAAA